>NW_024100678.1:4420000-4485000 GCF_016545835.1 Crotalus tigris
GTGATTGCAGTGTCCTCATGTGATTATAATTTGAGACCTTGGCAACTGGTCCACAATTGACCATGCAGGATTTGCCTAACAATGGTAAATAGAAATATTGCAACTACTATCATAAATCTGTGAGAACGCTTGACATCATACTTTATGACCATGTCATTTAGTAATAAAGTTGCTGGTCCCAATTATCTTAATTAAGGGTAGCTGTTTGGATTCTAAAAATAAATTTGAAAAGTTTAGGTCATATCATAATAAACTGAACATTTGAAATTTTTCACACTTGATAATAATAAAAGAACTAAAGTTTCAGTTTTTCCAGAATTTGGAAATATTTGCAGTTGATAAATATAATTTTCAGAAGTATCCACTTTTAGAGAAAATGTTCTTTGTAAATTCTAGCACCTCAGTGCAATTGCAGAAGTATTGGAAAATTCTCCTGTGAAAGCCCTTCATGTCATATTTTGCCCTACTTCTGGCACTGGATGTTTCTGATTTTAAAATCTTTTATCAGATTCTGCTGATATGGCAACTATATTTCTTCCTAGAAGAAAAAAACTTTTCAAACTGATATGCACATGCTTCCAAGAATTCATTTTCATAAAAACCTGTAGCATATGAACATGCTTCTCGTAGAACTGCAGTTCTACATTCTGCCAAAGTAGGTGAAAAACATGCTAGTATAATTTTGGGAATCGAGGAAGGGTGAAGTTTCTTGTTTATTTATTTTTGCAACAGGTGAATTAATGAATTCATTAAAAAGCAAGGTTTTACACCTGGGCAGGAAAAACCAAAGGTACAAGTACAGATTAGGTGAAATCTGGCTCAAAAACAGTAACTGTGAGTGGGACCTTGGCATCCTAGTGGATGATCACTTAAACACAAGTCAACAGTGTGTGGCAGCAGCCAAAAAAGTTAATATAGTCCTTGGTTGTATAAACAGAGGCATAGAATCAAAATCACGTGAAGTATTAGTACCACTTTATAAAGCCCTAGTAAGGCTGCATCTGGAATACTGCATCCAATTTTGTTCACCATATTACAAAAAAGATGTTGAGATTTTGGAAAAAGTGCAAAGAAGAACAACTAAGATGATTAAAGGCCTGGAGAATAAAACATATGAAGAACGGTTGCAGGATTTGGGAATGGTCAGTCTAGAGAAAAGAAGGACTAGGGGGGACATGATAATAGTATTCCAGTATTTGGGAAGCTGCCACAAGGAGGAGGGAGTCAATTTACTGTATTTTCTAAAGCACCAGAAGGCAAGACAAGAAACAATGAATGGAAACTAATCAAGGAGAGAACCAACGTGGAATTAAGGAGAAACTTCCTAACAGTGAGGACAATTTAACCAGTGGAACAGCTTGTCTTCAGACATTGTGGGTGCTTCATCATTTGAGGTTTTTAAGAATAGACTGGACAATTACTTGTGTGAAATGATATAGGAACTCCTGCTTGAGCATGGGGCTGGACTAGAAGACTTCTAAGGTCCCTTCCAACTCTATTCTGATTAAGATTAAGAATTAATCATGGAAAAGTATCCTTTATGAGTTGAACTTCTGAATCTTCCTTACATTCCATACTTTTATAAAAATATGTATAAATGTTAAGGACTTCAAGAATCCTGAGTTTCTAAATGAAATTAGAAATATTATATTTACATCATTAAGTAAATTTAAAATTGATGATTAAAAAATATTAGCTTAGGCTTTGTAGAACTTACAAAAGATCTAATGTGGATGTGTTTTCAAAAAAAGATTAATAAAAACAGATTATCTTCTTTGGGCTATCAGCCAAATAAGATTGCTGTAGGTATTTCTAGGGATGTTTTGATTCTACAAATGACTGCCTTATTTACAGAATTTTAGATCACCTTCTATTTGTTACCCTCCTGTGTTTACCCACTGCTTTATCCATCTGTTTTCTTACCACAAAAATCCATTAGGAAAGGAAGGCAGAATGTGCACAATGTTCTCAATTTATTAGACTACAGAGTCATCTATCTAAAAATGTGCTAAAATAAAGATAATCACCTTTGATTTTAAACATGCATAAGTTCAAGGAAAAGGTCTTGAAGCAGCCAAAATAATATATATAACCACTGGATAGTAGGAATAAGGGAGAAATTTACTCATTTGGATTTTGATACAAACATAACATATTGCTCCTTTCCAAATTAATATACAAACGAGAAGACAATCCTGTTTTGAACTTTGCTTTTTTATTATGTAAGAACGCAATTCTCCAAACATATAAAAATGCATGCATCAGACAAAAAAGCATGCACAAGACTATATACAGCAATGGATACCCATATCTGAAAGCATTATATAAGATCAAATTATGTCCAATCTGATCTTATACAAAGCAAAGCATGCTCAGAAAATGGTATATTAGGAAATATATCAATTAACACACAGGGTTTGTTATACATTGTACAATAATGTAGGAATTGAATGGATGGTATAAATTAAGAATTAGGCAAATTGAAAAACTGGGTGAAACAGAAATTGACAAATGTACCCATTCCCAGTAGGAAATAGGTTGGGTAGATGAGAAGTTATTTTGTTTTCTAAAAAAGTACTAAGCCAAGTTTATGCTCTATTACTTCTGTGTGACTATTCTTTATCTGTGCAGAGGTTTGCACAAATAGATTGTTAATTTAATTGTAATGTTGTTAAGATGCAGGCACCATAATGTTGGAAATAGTGCGTTTCATAAGGAGCGACCTCCTACTAGGAGCAACTTTGCCGGCCATCCACTGTTTCACCTTGTAGTTTCAATGAGTCCAGAAAACAGAATTGTCTTTGAGAATGCACAATTTAATTAGCATGGGACTTTAAATAGTGGATATAATAGCAGAAGTACATAAGATAGTAGTTTGTTGTAACATAAAATATTTGCCTTGTATATTTCCATCAAACAGTTTTAGAAACTTTTAATCAAGATGGTTCAGTGGAAATGGGATTTTGTTTCCTCAAATGCATTGTATGAATTGAAAAATAGAAATTTTGATTCAGAATGTTTAACAGAATGTACAACAGAATAACAAAGTTGGAAGAGACCTTTGAGATCTTTTAGTTCAACCCTATACCATTTCAGACAAATGGCTTTCCAATCTTTTCTTAAAGACCTCCAGTGTTGGTGCACCCCCAACTTCTGGAGGCCAGTCGTTCCACTGATTAATTGTTCTGTCAGGAAAATTCTCCTTAGTTCTAGGTTGGTTCTCTCCTTGATTAGTTTCCATCCATTGCTTCTTGTCCTGCCTTCAGGTGCTTTGGAGAATAGGTTGATACCCCTCTTCTTTGTAGCAGCTGCTTAGATATTGGAACACTACTATCATGTCACCCCTGATTCTTCTTTTCATTAAACTAGACATACCAATTCCTGCTACCATTCTTCATACGTATTAGCCTCCAGTCTCCTAATCATCTTGGTTGCTCTTCTCTGCACTCTTTCTAGAGCTTCAACATGCCTTTTATATCGTGGCAACCAAAACTCGATGCAATATTCCAACTGTGGTCTTACCAAGGCATTATTAAAGTGGTATTAACACTTCACATGATTTTGATTCTATCCCTCTAGGACTGAGTTGGCTTTTCTTGGCAGCTGCACCACATTGCTGGCTCATATTTAAGTGGCTGTCCACTAGGATTCCAAGATCCCCGTTATTATTGTTGAGCCAGGTACCACCCATTCTATATCTGTGCATTTGTTTTTTCGTGCCTAAATGTAAAACCTTACTTTTCTCTACAATGAATTTCATTTTGTTAGATAGGGCCCAATGTTCAAGTCTATCAAATTCCTTCTGTATCCTGAGCCTATTTTCTGGAGTATTGGCTATTCCTGCCAGCTTGGTGTCATCTGCAAATTTGATGAGTTCCCCTTCTATCCCCTTGTCTAGATCATTAAGGAAGATATTGAAGAGTACTGGGCCTAAGACAGAGCCTTGAAGTACCCCACTGCATACTTCTCTCCATGTAGATGCAGTTCTATTAAGGACTACATGTTGAGTGCAGTTTGTCAGACAGTTACAAATCCATCTGATGGTGATGCTATCTAACCCACATTTTTCTCTCTTATCAAATAAAAGATTGTGGTCATCTTTATCAAATGCTTTACTGAAGTCCAGGTAAATTATATCCATAGCATTTCACTGGTCCACTAATTTAGTCACTTTGTCAAAGTGTTGTATGGTTTGCTTTTGGCAAATCCATGTTGGCTTCTGGTTATGACTTTGTTTGCCTCTATGTGTTCGCACATTTGTTGCTTGATTATCTTTTCCAGAATCTTTCCAGATATTGATGTCAGGCTGACAGACCTGTAGTTTCCTGGATCCATTTTCTTTTCCTTTTTTTTTGAATTCATGTTTAAGGAGTATGAATGTAGAACCAGACAGAAATAAAAAGATGAATGTTTATGTGTATAATGTGGAAATGCTATTGTCAACACTGCTAACATCGGATGTTCTTGCTTTGACAACAGATGGAAATGTAGCCATCTTTTCTCTTTCGCTTTTAGAGTTAGATGATGCTGGGAGGGGGGATGTGGATGAGAGTCCAGTTAGTCATAACAACAATAACTCAGCCGTGGGAATCAAGGTTATTGCGCCCAGAGCTGATAAAGATTTGGTGGGCTGGAGAGCTGGGGAGAAAGCCCGCGCTCCATGCTAATTGGGGAATGTGATTTATGACTGTTAATTGGAGGAGGGAATTGTGCTTTGCTACTTTGTGCCCAGGGGAGGGGAATTCAGTTTTTGGCTTTAACTATGTAGTGCCAATACTTTGTTTCTCGAATAAAAGATTCTTTAAAGTAAACAAAGTTTCAACTGTCAGAACTTTGACAGCTATATGATATTAGTGATGTTTCAGAGGTTTTTTCCTTCAACATTGTTCAGAGTTGTTTAAATAAGACCATAAAATTATCTGCATTGCCTTCCCTCTTCTTTTCTCCGCTTTTGCTGATTTTGCAGTAGAGACAACAAAGATGGTTTCCTAGTTCTAAGGCATGCTTTCTGAGAATAAGATTTTTTTTTTGTTATGTAGTCATCAAGACAGAAGAGGTCACCATAGCTATTTGGCTCACAACTGATGAAAGACCCCTAAAGTTAAGACACTTGGTCTAGTTAATATTTTTGGGAAGTTATATCTGCTACTTTCCTCTGCAGCATTTGCTGTTTAGGTTATCTTACAAAATTCTAACCAAATGGAAGGATTTTATGATATTACTTCAGAAAGGTTATCTTTATCCTGACAGAATTAAATTTATTATGTGAACCAAATTTGACAAAGGATACCTTGTGCTACCAATATAATCTACAGTTCTAATGCAATTATTCTTCGAGAAGCATCTCTAAACTACTAGCCCGGACTTTTAAGAGGAACCAAACTCCTTTAGAGTAGGTTGAAAATCCTCCAGCTGAATGTTTATAATATGCGAAATGAGAGAGAGAGAAAGAAAAAGTCCACAAAAAGCATTATATCTAGAAAACATTATCTTGGTTAAAAGATTTTAAATTTTGTCAATTTTCAAGTATGAAATTGAAGGTGGTATATGATTGTGTTTGAGGGTGCATGTATTTAGATCTTACCTGTAAGGCCACTGGGTGTCAGCCATGTCCATTGCTACTGAATTATTCAATCAAACAAAATAAATTATCAGTGAAATAAAGAAAAAGAAAAGAATAGATTTGTTGAATCAGAAATTCTGTAAACAATGCTTACAACATTAAAGGATTCTATGAGGCTAATGTTTTGAGGTTGTTCTAATTAATTTTTATGTTTTATACCATTTTAAAAGTAAAATACAAAAGGAGAAATTCTTGGATATTCAATAGGTCTGGGTATTCTAGGAAACAACTTAGACCAGGGGTGTCAAACTGCCGGCCCGCAGGCTGGACGCATCACATGGAAGCCGTGCCCACCCCATTGCCGGCAATGGCAAAACCGGCCCGATACGTTGCGCGACATCATGTGACATTGTGAGTTTGACATGCCTGGCTTACACAAATAAGCCTTTCATCAGAATTGTTTTCTGTAAAAAATGTATCACTTGTCACCATATTAGTTAAAATTGGAAAATAACATTCTTGAAAGCCTATCTGTACAATTTGGGTGAATTGCTATTCACCAATTTTATTATGGTATGCCTTAATCATAATTCAAATATTCAAGTAATATTTAACTTGGTGGACCATAAATATATATTTCATATTGTAACATAGTTTTCTTCACAAAAGCAGCATGTTCTAATCTTTAAATGAAACAAATCAAACTTTACCTATATAATCTTCATGTAACAAAACATCCTTCATGTACAATAACTCATTTTATGATAATAAATCACACACCTATGTAAAATAGCACAATTACATCCATTATAAACTCAAGGGTCATTATTCCAAGCATGTTTATACTGGTAGTTCAGGAAATATTCATGATATTAGCCACCAATATTGTTCTCAAAGCAGCTGCATGTATTGTTAAAATGTAGTTTTCCTGATCTAGGTAATAGTAATCTAGAACATGAACACAATAACAGTCCAAGGCTCATCTTAATCCAGTATTTTGTTTCTCACAGTAATCTACTATATGCCCTTGGGGTGCTTTCAAAAAGAAAGTGGAAACATACCCTATGTCACTGTTTTTGAAAGCATGCTGTCCTCAAACTCAAGTTAATATGGCATTTCCAAGACTATTAGCCCTTGATAGGCTTGTCTTCCATTGATTTTATGTCTATCTATCTGTCATATTTATATGGATGCCTATCTCACAAGAGCATCATTATTTATTTATTGAATTTATTTTTAAAGCTATCTCATTGTAATGTATTCCACAATTATGTTCTTTATGAAGAAATGTTTCCTCTGTTGATTTAAATCTTCCAATATTTCATTGTATGACCTTTTTCCTGATATTTGAGAGGGACCAAAACTTTTGCTCCTCTGTTTTGGTCATGGCATGCATTGTGATGGCCCATTAGTCTTTTTTCCCAGCTAAAAGTTCCAAATGTTCCTAGCTTCCTCTTATACAGAAATTGCTCGAGTCCTCTAGTTTTAAACATTCTCCAAATTATATTGTAAATATAAATAATTATAATATAAATATTGTAAACAGATTTGGTCCTTTATTTTGATTCTTTTTTTCCTTGTCAGCCTTTCATTTTAAAAATTTCTTTTTCCTTTTGGCATGTATGCCAAATGTTATAGCATTATAAAAAATTCTTATTAATTCCACAACAGCTACATCTTATATGAGATCAATGTCACCTTTAGGATTAAATTAAGAGCTGCTTTCTTTGTGTTCTAAAACACATTCATTTAGACTATTTAGAGATTTTGTTTCTTTGTCATAGCCTAAGCCTGAATGTACCTAGCCTATGTGAGAATAACTGAAGTCCTACATTATTACAACAGCTTCTCCTTTGCACGCCTTCATGATTTCTTTCACCTTCTGCATTTTGATCAGGTGGGCAATAGCATATCCTTAAATCTAGTTTATATTAGATATTGCAATCCATAGTGATTCTGAGGAGGAATCCAGTGTTCCAATACTTTCTAGTACATTAGATTTTATATCCTGTGTGATACAAAGAGCATCACTTCCTCACTATACCCTTCCCTGTCCTTCCTATAAAGTTTATCAAGAATGACTGTTTTCTACTTATTCTTTCTGTTACACCATGTTTCTGTTATACCCATTATACTTGTGTTCTCATTTGTAACCAAGCAATCTAAATCTCCCAGCTTGGCATGGAGAATGCTAACATTGGCAAGGAAGCATATAAATATTAGTGTTAATATTGGGTCTTCTTTGAAATAGGGCATTAGGTTATTGCTGACATGAACCTTTCGCATAGACTTTTTATTTCCAGCCAGATTTCATCTGACTATCCATTAACCCACTATCAACATTGATCCTGTTTTTTATTGTATTTTATAAAATATCTACAGTTTCTCATCTATTTACTTTCTTTCAAGAATCAGTTTGAAAGCAGCTCTGAAACTTGCCTAATATCAAAAACCAGCAGCCTGGTTCCATTTTGATTTCTTTGACTTGACTTGTCCTTAAAAGTTCCTCAGTATCTAATCAGTCTAAGCCCCTCTACTTGACATCACTGTCTTATACAGTGGTATCTCATCAGCACACAGAAAAGAGGTGGGAATTGTGTCACAATGCCACCATATTTCATCATTCTGTCCTACCTTTGCCTCTCTCCACCCTCCTATCCCAGATTCCACTGGTATTACCCATACATTTAAGACTTCTAAGCTCTGCCTGTTTAGCTGGGCTTGTATTTGGAAAAGGTTGTGTTTCTGTAAAAATTATCTCAATGGTTTTGTAGCAGATTGGCAAGTCACCAAGCAAGTATGTACATGTCATGTACATGTCATGTCTAAACTCATCCATTCTCAAAATGAAAGAATATACCTTCATCTCTCAGGGATTAGATCCCTCCTTCAAGAACATTTTCATTATTCTGAAAATGATGTCCCCCTTGCCATCAGTGTTATCATATATTGGCAGCTGAAAGAAGAATTCAGTGAAAAGTCTTTTCTCATACTCCTTCAGCATAACCACCTTGATTTCAAAGGAACATAACTTGTTCCTAAGAGCTGGAGTTCGTTGTATCAGGTATAAAACTACTTCTTATACCTGCAGGTAAATAGCTATTGGCCTGCTACTTCACACATTGAACAACATCCTCATCACTGTTGGCTAATTTTGAAACAATGGTTTGCTGAGTGAAACTGATAGCAGAAAGGAAAGGAGGTACTTAGGTTAGGGTTTTTTCCCCCTTCAGCAACTTCCCCCCTATCACTTAATAATTGTCAAAAAGTTTTTTTTTATTTCAGACAAGAAATGTCATATTTTTGCAGGCATAAATCATTAGGACAACATAAACCCCAAACAAAAAACCAGCCCCACAAAAATATATATATAAAGGTCATTGAACAATTGCTTACATTCCATGAAGTGACTTTATATCTATTAAGCAATAATAAAAAACAATTGATTCAAAGGACCACAAATATTACAAATAAAATTTTCCTGATGGTTTCATAGCGTCATACAATACACATTCAAGACAATTTCACAATCACAGTTTACATATCTCTAACTGAAGGATTACACTTTCTAAGAGGGTCCTTCAAGGGTCTATTATCATTCCAAAGAGTCCTGACTCTTCCCCAAGTCTCTAGGATAGGGGAGGTCAGGACGACATGAGAATGTGTGTTGCATCAAGAATGTGCAGTTGTGGCATCTTTTTCTGTTTTTCAGTTTTATCACTGTTGTTTTTATGATTGTATGCATTTTTAAGTGGTTGTAAGAAGCCCAGAGCTGGTATTAAGATGCCTGGCTATACAGATACTTTAAATAAGAATAAATAAAATAAAATATTTTCTTTTGGAATCTAAATGTTGGCTTTTGATCTTCTTGATTAAGTTTAAGTTATAAATTCCTGCACCTAGTTTTACATTATGAACAATGTAATTAACGTCTCTGGGTTGTGCTTTTTTACATTATGACTTGGACCTTAATGTTATGAAAAATATTTCATAAATCAGCAAGGACTGGAAAAGTATTGTAAAATATATCAGCACCAACTATATGTACAAAACTCCATTCCTGAGGGACTTTATATCCAGTTTAAATAGTTTTTTTTCACAGCCATTTTTCAGTAGAAGAATTATTTTGTATCCTGTTACTCATGCCTTCCTACAAGGTGGTTGTTGCTTTTACATATTATTGATTAGAAGTATGAAGCAGTATATATTATATTTGTGTTTATAATACAAAATTGGTGTATACCTAATATATGTAATATATGACTTTACTTATAAATATATATGTAGTAACATTTAAAAATTGTTTGTAATGGAAAACTAGAATAACTTTCCATAGATTTTCCTGGATGATGTACTGGATGAAAACCTACGCTTAGCACGCGAGTATCAGATGCTCCAAATATGCTATCTGAATGACAAAAATCACCTTATGGACTTCTATGAACATAAAGACAGAGCTGAAGCTGCATTATGGGATCAAAAACAGGTATGATTTTTAACCTCTTGTTTTTTTCAATTATTATTACTACTAATTAATGTCAAAAAGTAAAACAAATACATATATCAAACAGTATGATATTTCTCTCATGTTCTTTTTTGCTATTTTTTTCATTTTATCCTTCACAAATGAAAATATCATTTTTGTCAACCCTGATATTTGCCTCAGTTTGGATCTTACTAATCTAAGGACAACAGAATTTAAAAAGGGGGTATAGATTATTGCAGTTGGCCATTAAATTTGACCTAGTATGGTCTGGTTCTTGGTGATTAGGAGTCAGAACTCTCATTTATTTGTTTATTTGGTTTACTCAAGTTTATAGGTTCTTCAATCATAAACTAAGTGGCTTACACTGTATTTCCTTGAAAATAAGACTTGGTATATACCAGATCTTATTTTCAGGGGGGGAATGTCTTTTCTACTCATCTATAGCCAATAGCCCCGCCTAGCCGGCCCACTTCTTCTGCAGCTGAGAATGGGGCTCCAGACTGCATTTCTATGGGTTGAATCCCTACCTCGGTTCTTGGCCGCAGAAGCCTTCCAGAAAGGGCTCTGACTGCGAAATGCAGGCTGGGTGATGCTGCAGAACAAGTGGGCCAGTGAGAGGCAAATGTCGATCCATATGAGGCCTGGTAAGTGGGTGCGGGACGCATGGGGCAGCTCTACCCCCCCCAGCTTGATTTTTAGGCGTGCACCTAAAAATTAGGGCTTATTTGGGGGTAGGGCTTATATTAGACCCACCCCCCAAAATCAAGCTAGGGCTTATTTTCAGCATAGGTCTTACTTTCGGGGGAACACGGTATTACCAATTATCATAAAAAGATTAAAATAAATATAACAAAAAATAACACAGACCCAGATGACACTTTATTAGCAAAGGGACTTTCAAGGTACAACCTGATCTTATTGGAGGGGCAAAGAAGCAAGGGACCCTAAACAGCTCTTATGCCATATTGGAATTTAAAGATAACAAGTACCGGTAGCACCTTAAACTATACCCAGAAGCCAACTGGTAACATTACAACTCTCATAGTAGTGAGATCATCCAAACATAATAAGACATGCTCATAAATATGCAAGTCATGCAAACTGTAGCTTCTGGGTTATCTTTTTGGAGATGTGTGGGTACCAGTATGATTGATTACATAGTAATATCCTTAAATTTGCCTCCCAATGAAAGGATAGTTCTCTATTCTGATGAAATCATTTCCCACTTTTTGATGTTGACATTTAGTATTCAGATAGGACCACAGGCTTAAATAAAGGAGACTGCTTGAGTGCTGAATTCCCAAATTAAGTGAACTAGCAAGCCTTTGGGAACAGCCTCACAGCTTTTTAATATCTCCAAAGGATCCCATTTTAAATTATCTTTGAGAGTTATAAAGAATATTTATGAAGCTCTAGCTATTTATCAACAAATTATAAATTGTACTCAGAAATATGTAAAATCTAATATTACTCCAGGTTAAAAACTCATTCCAAAATTCAAGCTTTAGCTTAGTAAAGAATGTGTTATAACTAAGGCTAAATTAGCAATGTATGTGGGCTCATCCCCTTTAACAGCAACCTTCACTCTGAGGCTGGTTTGGCCCTGGAAAAAATAGATAAGACTCTTCTGAAAAAGAAGAAATTGGTACAAGAAATGATAAGCTGGAATAAAAAAATGAGAAAAGCAGGCTAAGGTAGAAAAACTCTTCTGCCTTCTGGTATCTTATTGTCATCTCAGTTCAAAAAATCTAGTTCCGGCAGAGACTTCTGATCTGCCTGAAAAATAAGACTGGCACTTTTGTGAGCTATATAATATAAAAGCAAATAAATTAGATCTGTGAGTTGTAATTTCTGATCCTCTCCCCATCATCACTTCAGAGATTTCCAAAAGCTATCAGAGGGCATCTGATTCCTGTTGAACTCCTAAAATAAAATTTTGAATGTTTTGTTTATTTGTTTAGCACATGGCATCTACAGAGATCATGTAATCACTGATATACAACACCAATAAACCACATTATACGTACGAACACAAATATGTTTAAATGAAGAATCAGCAAATACATCTGTGTAAAGTATATGGACAATAGATAAAATTTTGAATTAGGTAAAACTATGATAAAATCACCATAATATAACACCATAGAATCAGGATAGATGCTATAATTCAGTATCTAAGGAAGCTACCCTTCTATAACTGCTTCTGGTGTGGCTGCAATGAGATCATCTCAGGTGCCTGGAAATTTCCTGAGGAGACATTCTCAAACTATATGTGTTGTTGTTTGTTCTGGTGCATCACAGTCACATTGTGGCCATTCCCCACTTTGTCCTAGTTCTGGCATGGCCTGTTCTGATTCTATTCAGGTGGTTCCATATTTTGGGGGGCAAGTATATTTCTGGAAGCATTTTTGTTGGATCTACATGATCTTTTTGGTTATTAAGGGTCACCTGTTTGATCGCTATTCTTCATCTAGATCAGACATGTCAAATACAAGGCTTGCGGGCCGGATACAGCCCACCAAGGGCCCAAATTTGGCCCCTGGAGCTGTTCACAGAAATGGCAAGGAACCGGCCCCTGCTGCCCCAGCCCTGGCCCACCCCAACTCAGCTGGGTGATTTTCCAGCACATGCACAGGAAATGTTGAGTGCTTGGAGGCTGGTGGTGTGCAGGAGCAGCTGCAGCTCATTTGCCTCACCCTGCCCCACCCCTCCCAGCCTCGCCCATCAGGCTTTTACTGGGATCGCCCCACCCGTGAGTGGGAAAGCCACGGGAGGCAGTTTCCTTCCTGAGCATGGAGGAAACAGAATGGGAGCTTTAGGATTCTGTCTGCCAGCATGCAATAGGAGTTTGCAGGGGCTGTCAGGGAGACACGGCAGGTGAACGGCAGCAGTTTTTGGTTTCTGGCATGGGGGGGTCGAAAGCAAAACTGCTCTTTTGGCAGGCTTAGAGTCAACTCTGATGTGGAGGCAATGGAGGGGAGGGTGGATTGAAACGTGCTCCAAAGACTTTTTTTTAAGCTGCCAGAGGCTCTGGACAGAAGTTTCCCATTTTGACCCCTTCCCCTATCATTTCCTCTTGCTCCATGGCTCTCAGCTCACCTCTCCCAGAACCTGCACACGTGTTTGTGTGAGTGTTTGTGTGTGTGTGGGGTCTCACCTCCTGCAGCCCTATGCTGTGACATTGGGAGGAAAAGAACGGGAGAGGAATGCTTCTTGCAGCCTGCCACAGGGCTGGGGGGGGACAGGGTATGATGCAATCGGCAGCACGTTGAGAAAAAGAAACAAGTACTCAAAAAAAACCAACTTTCATTAGTTTGCAGCCTGCCATCGCAGAGAGGGTGTGGGGCTGCAAGGAGTGAGACACACACACACACACACATACACACTGTGTGTGTGTGTGTGTGTGTGTGTGTGTGTGTGTGTTTTTGTGACAGATAGAACTTTGTTGCAATCCAAGATAACACTGGTATTCTTGAATTGTGAGCTCTTAGGAAAGTATCCCCTCCTTATATGTTGTAAACAACCATTTCCAGTGGGGAAAGCAGGACAAATCAGAGTGAGGAAAATATTTTCCTTTGGTATATTTCCAGTCTGAATTAAACCAAGGCAGGCACCTTACAGGAGAGCCCTTTTAAGGATTATGTATTAATAGAAAAACAACTAACCTACTTCTGCTCATAAAAGATAAAGCTGTTGCACATAAAAAACAGAGGAGCTCTTATTAAATAGCACAGCCACCATTTTGACTGTTTTGCTGTACTGTTGTCTGTGGACATCCCCTAATTAAAGCAAGCACGGGATAAATTGAGCCTGGTTTGTTCTCCATCTTTAAGTGGCCACAAACTACTAGCAAAGTGGCATTTGATCACAAGGCAAGAAGGCATAGAGAAATGTTTCCCCTTTTGCATTTGAGCATCCAAGAAGGGACAGGAAAGGAGAAAGGAAAGAGAACAGACAAAGAAAAAAGAAGGAAAGAAGGGGAAGGAAGAAGGAAGAAAGGAGAATAAAGAAGGAAGGAAAAAGAAGAAAAGGGAAGAAGGAAGGGAGGGAGGGGATTGCAATGAGACAGAGGGAGAGTCTGAGGGAAGTGCTGTCTTAGCATTTGGCCACTAGCAGCCCTGCTGCCCTTTTGCCATCCCCTTGTCTCCTCATCTTGATCTCTCCTGGTGGTCTCCCATCCTATTGCTGAGGATAGTTTAGTTACAAAACCAGGTTTCCTCATATGGAGAGAGAGTAGGCCTCCCTCTGACCCACATACTTTGCCCTCCCATACACATCATGGCCAAGGAGAGCAAGAACAGCAGCAGCAGCTTCGAGGAGGAGATAAGCACAGCAGGGCACCCTCTTGGGATAGCAGGGCTGGGCTGGGCTGTGGGGTCCCAGTGCCCTGGGAGCTCAAGGACCAGGCTAGATTCCCCCCAGCCCCGCCCAGACCACACAGGTACCCCCCAACACAAGCAATGTTGAGTTGGCCACATCCACCCTGACCACACCCACCCTGACCATCCCCCCCGCCCTCCCCGAGGTCAACCACAACCCTGATGTGGCCCTCAGTGAAATTGAGTTTGACACCCTGATCTAGATCATAAGACTGTGGTATGTTATCCCAAATTGGTTTCCTAATCTGAAGCCTGGTGCAAGATAGAGAATCTAAATCATTATGTATTTGTAGATCTCTAGGAATTAATTATTCCATTCTCAAATATCTGTTGTTGTTGCCTGAGATCAGGAAGGGCAATCTTTCTTATAAAAGTTCTCCTGAAATGGTGGTTTATTATCATTTTTACCCAGTCTGCAACTTTCCACTTTTATGAGTTTGTTGAGAATGTGCTAGGGCAGTGATGGCGAACATTGTAGAGACAGGGTGCCCAAACTGCAACCCAAAACCCACTTATGCATCGTCAGGTGCCGGGTGGGCATGGCCCATTGGCTGGGTGTGGCCCATTGGCTGGGTGTGGCCAATTGGGGGGTGTGGCCCATTGGCTGGGCATGGCTGCGATGGAAACAGCAGACTGGGTGGGACTAAAAAGTTCAATCAATCAATTCCAACTTTGCAAGATCTTTTTTTTTCCCGTGAGAAGTTGAAATTGACTGATTGATTGAACCCCCCCCCCTTTTTTTTTGCACAAGGCAGCAGAGACCTAAAGCGAAAAGGTTTTATAAAACCCAGCTGAAGGCCTAGGACTGGGGCGATGGCTCACGTGCCTACAGAGAGGGCTCCAAGTGCCGCCTCTGGTACCTGTGCCATAGGTTCGCCACCACTGTGCTAGGGAATCAGCTACTAAAGATTCTACAGGAGATTATCTGGATTCTTTCCAATCTGAATCTGGGCCCATTGAGGGGATAAAAATAGCATTCATTGCTTTTGTAGATAATCTTTCTCAGGACCAGATGGGGGAGCATACTCCTCTTGGTTTTTTTAGACTTCTCAATGTAATTCAATACCATCATTCATGGATATTGTGGTGTCTTTCCTTAGCCTTAGAAACAAAGATTCTGTGCATAGATAGTGCATTCATATCTTGATTAGCAATTAATACTAACACGCATTTTAGCCTTATAAGCAGTATTGTTTGTTGTACTGCATGGTTGTAGGAAAACATGGGAAAACATGGGAAAATCAGTTTGGGAAGATTTAAGTTCCCCACTCACATGCTACTGTTCTTTCTCTATAAATTTATTGTTTTGTCAGTTGTTTCAGATGTACTCAACACTGACCAGCCTAATACAGTATTAATGCAAAGCACAATGTTCGGTCATCAGTCTGGAGAAATACAGATTGCCAAAGTGCTTAAGTGGTCCTCTGTTACTCTTAAGGTCTACACTCTTTTCACATTACCTTGAAACCTCAAAACTATATAAATATGAGAATCTTTTGCTGAACGTCCCTGGCCATTTGAAAAGGCCACATTAGAAGTCATTCTGTGCTTGGCCTCCATCATGTCATAGTAGCATACATTTCTTTAAAAAAAAAGAGCTGTCAAAGATCAGATTGCATGTGTATGACATTACATATTATCAAGTTGAGATAGGATAGATAGATAGATAGATAGATAGATAGATAGATAGATAGATAGATAGATGGAAGAGGAGAGGGGAGGAGAGAGAAGGGGAGGAGAGGAGGGAGAGGAGAGGAGGGGGAGGGAAGAGAAGAGAAAAGAACTAGAAGTTAAAAAAACATGTAAACAAAATTTATACTAAAATTATCCATCACATCTATGGCTTTATATAATAATTAGGGAAATTATCATTGGAGAAATTTATTCATAAAGTTCTTTGATAAGGGGAACCAGTCACACACTTTCTTTGAAACAAAATTGTATATTATTATACCAGAGGCATGAAAAGTAAACCTAAAAGGGATGGAATGCAACAACTGTAGAGTTATGTAAATTAAGAGTTTTCCAGTATGATTAGATATATATATGATTGATGAAAGTGAATTCTATGAAATAATCATTAGAGCTGCAAAAACAATAGTATATTTGAGAAGACAAAGCTAGTATTATATAAATATAATTATCTTCTATGGAGTTATTTTCATGGCTTTGTCAGAGATCTTTCTCACCTGACCAACCTCACCAACATTCTTGGTCTTCAGAATATTTTATGGCTGAACTGACATTTATTGTTCAGTTCAGGGAAGGTAATATAGGGAGAGGAATATTGCTTTGCCTAACTAATGCAATTTCCCTCCTACAACATACTTACTTTTCATGTAACATACATAAAATATATAGTATACAGTATGTATGTGTGTGTATTACAGGTTTCATAGTTTCATCATTTATGGTATATTTATAATACAATATTATTTTATCTTCTTATGATTGGCTTTAAGAAATTATGGAAAATTAGTAAAATTTTTAAAAAGTTATCCAGGCTTAATGTGCCTTCTTGTTATAGGATATAGGTTACATAAATCAAATAGGATCTAAATCGAATAATCACAAAATAATTTGAAAAAGGCTTTGGTAGTCTAGGGCAGGGATGTCAAACTGCCGGCCCACGGGCGGATGCATCATAGCAAACCGCGACCACCCCATTGCTGGCAATGGCAAAAAAGTCGCTATATGTCATGTCACGTGACATTGTGAGTTTGACACCCCTGATCTAGGGAAGCTACAAAAACATCCTCAAATAAAGAATATTTGTATTGTTTACATTAGAACAGGAAAAATAGTTGGTTATATACTGCTTCTATTAAGAAATGTATTTTTCTTGAGATTTGTGTTAATAAGTGAGTTATAAGTGCAATGGAAAATCAATTTTGTGGGAGTAACACAGTAATGATTTTTGTAGTTGCTGTACTGCACATATTCATCACAGTGACATGTATCCTCAAAGAGAAAATTACTGTCCGGTTCACTCTTTCCCAAATTCACAGTATTGCTATTCTTCAGTACAGGTGGACCTGCACAGTTAAATAAGTACTCCTTGATCAGTAACTGCCTCATTTAGTGACTGTTCAAAGTTAATGATAATGATAAAAAAGTAACTTTGCAATCCATTCTTGCAGTTATGATCTTCAGAGGTCTGTAAAGCAAAGGAAAGCTAAAGAAAGATTATAAACACATTCATGGTTTCACTTAGTGACCAGTTCATTTAGCAACTGAATTTCCAGTCCCAATTGTGGTCACTAAACAAGGATTATGTAATAAGACAGACATAATCAAATTATGTTTTAATTAATTTCTTTTGTTAGTTCAGTATTAGGATTTTGGCATTAATTTTAGCTGATAATATCTCACGGCTAGTATTGAACTCAGAACATAAAATTTGTATTCTCAATTAATTGATAACTTGTTGGAATATTCATGAGCAGGAAGAGTCATGTGGTAACTCAGTCAGCCAATATGAAGAAAGTGCTACTGAGTCTGTGCAAAAGGTATTGAGTTAGAAGCTGAATTTTCAGTCTCAGGTTTGTCTCTGTATCTCTCTGTAAGAAGTATTGAGCTATGTTGCTGTAAAGAAGAATGTATGGTATTGTAAATATTTTGATATGAATATAAAAAGGTTATTTTGAATCAGCTAAATGCAGTCAACTGTGAGTGCTTCTGATTTATTTTTCACCAACAGAGAAATTAAAATTCTCTAACATAACTGAATTAATGAACTGGGTTAATTTTGTCCATAATGGACAAAGGTATGCATTCACCTTGGGAATTCTTGTTGTTCTATTTACATTATTTGAATCAGCAGCAAAAACAATCTCTTTCTGACTGATCCTTCAATATTGTTGGCAAGTATCAATCAACAGAGCTAATGCTTCTTCTAAGTTGCTTTATTGCAATGTACAGATGGAGTTTCTTGAAAATGTGAGGTCTTGCTATTGTATTAAAACATGTAAAGTCAACTCATGATAAAGAGTTAATAGGAAACAAGATAACAAAAGAAATTCCATTACAGTTCAGTTTTGATAGTAAAATTTCTGCAATATGAACACAAATTCTCATGTATTCATGCAATCATTCTTGCTATACTTTCATATTAAAATCAAAAGACTGCAGTATAAGTTGAGTTGAGAAAACCTATCTGCTCTTGTATAAAATCCTATTTTGCTCAATACTTTAATACATCTGAATCGGTGCTCCCTTATTAAATGTTATACCATACTATTCTTCTATTAACAAAAACATATTTATTTAATTGTCCAAAAATAGCAAAGCTATCTGATAGCACAAACAGTTCAATGTTTTATAAAAACTAAAATATTAAAATCTAGAAAAAATTCTAAAATAGCTTTTCATTGATGCTAGTAATGAAAAGCTATTATTCTATTCCCTTAAAGGAATACCATTATCAGATGAGAAAAAGAAGTTGTAAAATGAAATGGCATAATTTAATCAACAGCAAACTTCCAATGGAAGTAAGGAATCCAACAAAAGAGGCTTCAGTTCCTTTATATAACGCAACAAGAGAAACATGAGCAGGTCATAACACTGTCAGAGCAAACAGCTGAAACACCAGTTTTCTTGAATGCTGTTAAAAAGCTTGAGATGGGCTAGCCAAAATATGTCTGTCATTAAATAGAAGGTGGAAGTGGTTTGTTTGAAAAGAAATTTAAGTCAATTAATTTGTTTTTTCATTTATTTATGTATTGCCAAGGCTTGGCCGGGCCCACAGAGAGGTGTTGGTCTCTCAGAAATGTGCTCAATGGGTTGTCTACCAATCTAGATTACAGGGCCAGGGAGAAAGTTTGGCTGTTGTCATCAGAGGATCTCTGGCAGCCTCCAGAGGCATGGCTGTACGACCCTTTTTCTTAGGTTGGACTCAAAGATCAGGTGGGATTGCTGCCACTGTACCAGCCTCCATGCTATGTGGCAGCTTTCCTACCTGGGTTCCTGAACTTCAGTGAGGGTGGCAGAGTTCCCCAGGGTTATAGAACTGGGGGACTTCAACCTACCAGATCAGAGATAGTTCAGGATTTTATGGAAACCATGATTTCCATGGGCCTGTCCAGGTCATTCAGGGCTCAAGTAGGAATAGTGGTCACACATGATTTGGGTATTTTGTCAGAGCAGTTCCCTAATTAACTTGGAATTGGTGGACCTGTCTTTGGTATGCCTGTCATTGTCAGATCACAGTCTGGTGGCAATAAGTTTCTCTAGAGCTATATTTCCCCACAGGAGGCAGGACCTATTAGGTCAGTCCTTCCCCAGTGACCTATGGACCCAGATGGGCTTCAGAAGGTACTGGGAGTTATAACTGCAGATCTGCTACATAATCCTGCTGAGCTTTTAATTACTGCTTGGAATAGGAAAGTGACTGAGGCTCTGGATAGGATTGCATCCAGACAAATTTTCCTAACCCATAGACCTCTTCATCCCCCATAGTATATGGAGGGATGAAGAAGGTGAAGAAATGTCTAGAGTGCCACTGGTGGAAGACAAGGGATGAACTCAATCAAACATGGGTAAGAGCTGCTATTAAGGCCTACTTTTCCACATGAAATGAGTCTACAGATAATTGATCAGTGTCCCTATTTAAGGTGAACCATCTCCTCCTGGGAAAGAGAATACAGAGGTCTACCTGAAGGGGCACATTGAGGAATTTGCTGATTTTCCAGTTAGATAGTGATGTGGTTGCTGGTCCAGTGGAAGCACCTCTGGCAGGTTCTTCTCCAATTATCTGGAAATAATTTGGCCATTTTGCTCGTGAAAAAGTGGATTCTATGGAGTATGTGCACAAGCACTCATGTTTTAGATTCATGATCCTCCTGGCTTGTGAAAGTTTCCTGGGAGGTGATATACGGGTGTGTTCAGGCAGTGATTAATGCTTCCTTGTGGGAGGGATTTGTGCCCCAACATTTTAAGGAGGCTATCGTCCACCCTCTTCTTAAGAAGCATCACTAGATTCCGCTCTATTGGATAATTTTAGACCTGTTTTCAATCTTCACTTTTGGGGGAAGGTATTTGAGCAGGTGGTTGCATGGCAGCTCCAGAGGTTTGTAGATAAAATGGATTATCTACAACCTTTCCAGTCACGTTTGAGGCCTAGATAAGGGATGGAAATGGCATTGGTCACATTTTTTGATGATCTTTGGTGGGAGCAGGAGGGAGATGTATATCGATCCTTGCTCTACTTGATCTCTTGGCCTTTGTATTCTTCTGATACAGCTTTGGTGGTTGGGAGTGGAGGGTCCTGAGCTGTACTGGTTCACTTCTTTCCTTTATGCTGCTCTCAGTTGGTGTTGATAGGAAGCTAGAGGTCCAGCCCTCATCCTTTGCTTTCCATGGTCTCATAAGCATTGGTACTGTCTCTGCTTGGGACCAAGTTATCTGAAGCAGGGGTCCCCAACGCCCGGTCCGTGGACTGGCACCGGGCCGCAACATGACAGAAATTGGTCCGCGCAAACAAGCAGAGCCCCATCCATGGGATGCAAGCAGTATATGAAACCATGCCCCCTCCAGTCCACAGAAAAGTCTCTCTCCACGGAATCGGTCCCTGGTGCTCAAAAGGTTGGGGACCTCTGTTCTGAAGGACTGTCTTTTCCTAGTCATGCGTACCCAACCCATCAAAGCAGGCAGGCAGAAAACATGGCAGGTTCCCTCTCCTAAGGAGATACATCTGGCGGGACCCCAAAAAAGCACCTTCTCTCTGGTGGCTCCCTCCCTTTGGAACATCATCCCTGCAGATATTAGATTGGTCCCCATTTTGATACTCTTTCGCAAGGCCCTGCAGACTTGGTTTTACCAATGGGTCTGGGGAACCCAGAGTGGGATGGACCCCAACAAGTGGCTTATCTGGTTGATTGTTGTCACGGGGATGGTGGTATTGTTTTTATTGTTTGTGTTTGGGGTTTTTATTTTAGTAAGCCACCCAGAGTCACTGAGAGTGAGTGGACAGTTGTACAAATTTTCAATAAATAAATAAATCTTGATTTATTTTTTAAATATGTAACGTCTTTAGGCTATATTTTTATACATGCTGTAATTATATATGTGGAAATGAATGCTGTTATAGTCAGCAGGACTTTCTTCTACAGCTGTATAATTGTGCTGTGCTTCAGTTGCTCATGGTAAATGCAAAAAAAGAGTTAAGAAAACTGAAATTTAGTTTCCTTCCAGTTTTTACAAAGAAACAAATTTATCTTAATATATGACTGTGTTGTATCATTGCACAGATGACTCCAAGGATCATAATTGTATCTTATGGTCCCTGACTTTATTTTTTTTAAAAGTAATCTACTTGTCTTCCCTATACAACTATCATTCATATATATGTGTGTACATTAATAATAGGTTTCAAAAGTATCTCCAATACTTTTCAAAAGTATGTCCAATACTAGCTTGTTCATTGTATATTCTTACAACATTTTCCTAAAATCAAAGCAATTATCACATTAAAACTTTTTAAAGCTTCCACTTTGTGTGATGCATATAGGCGTCTGGTTATTTGCTGGTATTACCATATCAGATATATTGACTCCTTCCTTTTTTTGAAATGATTATCTGGGTGTTTAAAAGCTTCCTGTATGTGAACTCTGAAACTCAATAGCTGAAAGTTTCAAAGGCCCATTGTGATCACCTTATAGACAGAATATTTTTCCACAACACTTGGGAAGTGTTTATATTTGATTGACATTTTCAGCAAGCTGTTTACCAAAACACCACAATGCTTTTCTTGGCAAATCACTGGCAGCATATACATATATTTATGAGTTTTCTCCAAATGGTTTTCACTATAAAAATGCTTTAGTGTAGTCTAAATTTTTATGTGTTGCTTTCATATTTTGAGCTAGCCTGAATTTATGTAGGGTATAATTTAAACTGTTCAAATATTTGTCAGCATCCTCATGATTCCCACATGTGCTAGAGGAATAGAAAATAGTTTTAGAAGCCACAATTGAGTATTTAGCTTACTTTATCAGTCTGAAATTTATTTGAATTGAATGAACTGAAAAATATAATGTCAAGAAACGAATGATTGTAGTCACAATGCTTCGGCGATACAGTGTTTTGATCTTTCAGAATTAGAAGCAAAGTCAAGTCATTCATGATCTTAGAGACTAGCCTTCTTCCTCTTCTTCCTCTTTTTCAGATGTCCATGTATTAGTGTCCAGGGATTAGGACTAGTGTTTGTTTAAATTTTTAGAATGTTCATTCCATTAGCACAAATATACCTCAAAAGTACCGAACCATATGGACATTTCTCAGATGCAATTGATGGCTGATATTTTAAACTGTTGAAACATAAAATGTATTGTTCTAGTTAGCCTTTGATTAAAATATATACTTCAGTGGACAAGCAGCTCTGAAATGGATAATCATAAACTTCCTAACAACTGTTAAAAATGTACAAATAATTCATAATGGTCTGTCAGGAAAAGTTTAATATATGATGTTGATGATGATGACGACGATATCGTTTATGCACTGGGTAATTGATGGTAGTATAGCAGTGTATATAGTGTAATTTTGTACATCTTGCTTCCAAATATGTAGAAAAAGTCTATACGAGATGGTAAATAAGTTATGCTAAAAGAGTTATTATGTGTTATAAACAGGGATATTATAAAGCTTATAAATGCTTTATAAGAGGAAGGTCCCAGATTCTTCTAAGAAAGCAGCAGGCAGTACAATTACTATGCTTCAATTCAGAATTATTGGACTGCAGCTCTCCATATTTTCATCTTGCATGTCCATTAAAATTTGGGATATGTACTCCAATGCACCCTGGATGTTCTTAAGAAGTAGAAGTGCCAATTATTTTTCTCAGTGCAAGGCTGTTTCTTTCTTTATTTTTATTTTTGTTTTTAATTATATTGCATGTAATAGATTGTTAAGAGATAAAGCAATGTTATCCTTTCAAAAAAGATTTTTATTCCGCTTTCTTTTTATATACAACTCAACAAACCAATACTTCTTCCTCCTCCTGTTTTCTCCACAAAAAACGCTGTGAGGTGAGTTGGGTTGAGAGAGAGTAACTGGTCCAAAGTCCCCCAGGGTGTTATTTTTCTGCCTACTTTGATCTGAAAGGGCACAGAATTTTGTTAAGGCTCCACAAATTTGGAACTCTAAAAAAGGCAACACAAATAAATACATGCCCTGAATAAAAAAAAACCTTGTTTCTCATGTACAGAAAAACCTCTAAAACTGGAGTTCCTTTGTCTTTTATCCAAATGTGCAGCTTCATATTAATATATTATAATATTTGATGTGTTACTGATTTGTCTATTTAATATTAAAGTCTGTAGCTTACTACTAAAAAGTATCTCATTAGGTATGCACTGAGAACTGAAACAGACACACAGCCCAAATTGCTTTGTCTGCTGGGAAGAGCCAGCAGATTGTCTGCTACCAGCAATGAACAAAAATAACAATGGAGATTATCCATACATTTTCTTAAGAAATGAGCACAGAAACTATACATAAAACTGAGTGTTCTGATGACCCAGACTTAATAGTCTAGGTTTCTGTGATTTTTGTAGTATTTAAAGTAGCCTTCTCTAACCTAGTAATAGGAGAGGTTGTCGGAGGTACAATCCAACATATATGGAAAATGCAACATTAGCAAAATATTACTGTGGGAGTAATTTATAAAAGTTTTAAATATTTTCTACATGTTTTAGCAGATAGATTATTTGTATCATTTGTCTATCAAGAAATATGAATGCAAGGCAAGCTGTTCATTTCTTGATAAGCAGGAAGAGCTTACAACCCTTTTATATATCCATCTGAAACTAAGGGAAATATCTAACTTTCTCCCCATCACCACCCGCCTTCTTTCTTTTTTAATAGGCTGTCTTGGTTCTCTAGTTATAGCACAGATGCACCTAAAGTTTGCTAGAAACATTTGCCATTAGCCTCCTTTAAAAAAATTAAATTTGAGGATAATCCTACCTCCAGAGCTTATTCTGTTCCTGGCCATTGACTGTGACAGTGAAAGGCTCATCTGAAAGCACTGGAGCGTCCCATCTAAAAGCATAAAACATATTACATTTCATGAAAAAGCTAATTCAGATTGTTTAATTCTGGTAATATTGCCTCTGTCACCTTCAAAATCTAAATGTTCTTTCCTGTTATTATAAAGAAAACAACCAAATTGCTTAAAAACCCATTTGAATACACAGCTGCCTTATGTTGCATACTAATTTGATTAAAATGTTTGTGCTTCACCAGCATTTTATATAAAATACACTGGTAAGTCTAACAAAAGCACTCAAATATTTTACTAATTTATAAAAAAAGAAAGAGGCCAAGAAATACCCCTGGACAGAGCAAAATTATATTGCATTAATGGAAGATACTAAACTGGTTATCTTGCTGTATTTGTTTGCTCACAGCTATGGGCATTGTGCCAACCTCATTGAAAATAACTGCATTAGTCAAGTGTATCGAAATTATTACAACACAGAGTCCATCTCAGCTATTGCTGTTGAAACATTTTGTGAATCTTCTCTAGAAAACATTTGTTTGAAGAGTCAGCTTTGCATAAATTCACGTCTATTTTGATTTTCCATTGTTTTAAACTTAGTGTCTTACCATTGCTGTATTGTGCATTTCTGTTTTTCTTGCAAGATTATAAAATAATCCAATACATTTGTTGTATTGATTAGAATAATTAAAACAGAGCATGGAAAGATAATCAAAGATATTTCTTTTAGCAATATACCTACTAAAAAATAAATTGAAAACAAAATATCAGCATTTTATAATTTTTATCATCAATCAATAGATCAACATTTAAATTATTCTAGATTATTTTGAAGGGGAAAAAATCCTTTTAAAGAGGCATTACATTAAGAAAACTTCATCTAAAACATTGGTTTGGTTTAACTATTTATATAGAAATAATGATATTTGACAATTGTCCCGTTGTAATACTTGCCTTTCTGGGATGAACATTATGTAAGATGTTTGGTTATATAGATTTAAGTCTATAATCTTGATTTTCTGTGCATTTCTTGATGTCTTCATTGTCATTTTAGTTAACAAGTAGACCAAAATCTTGCTAACTGCAAGATCTCTTGGTATATTTATTCTTATTGCAGTAATCCAAAATCCCACCCTCTATCTGACTATAGCTAAAAATTAAGGAGATATTCTTGACTTTTCTTGTTGGTTATTGGTTGGTTACCTAAACCAAAATGTATGAAAGAATATAAATAATTTATTTTTCACATATATTATATTTTCTACCTGAAAGGACCCATCAAGATTGACCAGAATTTGTTTGTTTATTCATATTCTACCTTTATTATTTTTAGAAATAAGAGCAAATATACTTAACATTCCTTCCTATCCTTTGAGGTGGTTTTGGCTGAAGGAGAACAACTAGCCCAAAGTCACCCAGCTGGCTTTCATGCCTAAGGTGAAACTGGAATTCATAGTCTCCTGGTTTCTATCCTGGCACCTTAACGATTGGACCAAACGTCTTCATGGTTCCACAATAACCTTTTAAAATAAAGATCATTTCCAAGTAGTAGTAGTAGTTGTTGTTAGTTGTGAAGTCGTGTCTGACCCATCCCAACCCCATGGACAACTTTCCTCCAGGCCTTCCTGTCTTCTACCATCTTCTGGAGTCCATTTAAGCTCACACCTACTGCTTCAGAGACTCCATCCAGCCACCTCATTCTCTTTCATCCCCTTCTTCTATTGCCCTCAATCTTTCCCAGCATTAGGCTCTTCTCCAGTGAGTCCTTCCTTCTCATTAGATGGTCAAAGTTTCAACTTCAGGATCTGGCCTTCTAAAGAGCAGTCAGGGTTGATCTCCTCTAGGACTGACCAGTTTGATCATCTTGTAGTCCAGGGGACTCGCAAGTAGTATTTTCATAAAATTAGTAGAATCCATTCTGGCCTATATTGATTCTGATATTTTTCAAAGGAAAACCAATAATTCAATATCAGACTAACTACTGTCATTTTCCTCATCTGGTTTTCATAGCATTCTTTGGATAAAAAAATGCAAGCATATAATGATATCAAAAGTTAAACTCTGTATTTTAAATAAATTTAAAGAGTAAGGCTATCTACACCAGAATTTTGAGAATTTGAATATCAATTATGGTATTTATCAATTAGTGCCATGAAATGCAGGGACTTTTCCTCCTAAAATACCTTTGAGTTCAGAATTGCCACATTTACAGTTTTTGAGAAAATGACCATTGTTTAACTGATGTTCAGATTTTCTGAACAGATAGAGAGCAATTGATTTGTAATATGTCAGGATGATATCATTGACAGTCTGAATTTCATCTGGAGCAGAAATGAAAAAGAGGAGTAGGCAGTGGTGGGATTCAGCTGGTTCGCACCACTTCAGCAGAACCGGTAGCTAATTTTTTGTTGCCCAGGCCCAGAATGGACTTCTGGAAGCAGCATCCATACAGAGAACCGGTTATTCACATATCTGAATCTCACCACTGGGAGTAGGCCAAAATCAGTATCAGAGAGAAACCTAAAAACTAGAAACATAACATGTAATAGAATCCAGGGAAAACTTGTAAGAGAGGTCTTATTATACTGTTAAGAAGGAGCTAGTAGCCATTAGCAGGGATAAAGTTATATTTGGAACCAGAATATATTTCAAATATGTTGTAATAAGATACTTGACTTGGATGGTAAAAGTTGTATCACTGTGAAAACTCTTATTATTCTACAAAAATATTAAATACTATTTTAAAAAGTTAAATAAAATGTTAAATATTATTATTACATTATAAAATATCAAAAAATAAAAATAAAAGCCAGTTTCATGTAGTGGCTAAGATGCCAGGGTAGAAATTGGGAGGCCTTCAGTTCAAATCCCATTTTAGGCATGAAGCTAACTGGGTAATCTTGGGGAAGCAGGCAAGAGTATGTCATCATCCATGTAGTCATCATCTGCATAAAGCACAGGGCTTTATTCTTATGTAGAGACTAGGAAAAAAAATCAATTCTATGAAAACAATTGTTTTTTTCTTTTCTAAAGCTAGAATTCATTGTTTGCTGCCATTAGCAGGGACATTCCCAAAGATATTTTTTTCTTAGAAAAAAAATTTCAATAGTATAAAGGGATGACATCCCATGTTTCTGTGGAATTCCTTATTATTCCTTATTATTCAGTAAACACTGGAATACGCACACACACACACACACACACACACACACCATGGTTGATATATTTACAAATTCCTGGAAGAATAAAATCTGATCTTAGAATGAGGGATGGCCATTAAGAAAAATGACAGAATTTGAAAAGCTTATATAAGCCTTCCACTGTCAAGGCAGAGCACACAACCTGCCAGGAATAGTAGTAGTAGTAAAGTAAAGTTGGAAGGGACCTTGGAGGTCATCTAGTCCAACCCCCTGCTCGGGCAGGAATACCCTACACCATTTCGGACAGTGGCTGTCCAGTCTCTTAGAAAATGTTGTACAGATGGTACACGTTTCCATCAATAATCTCCAAGCTGTTCCAATCATAATTGTTAAATGTTGGAAATGCCATGAAACAAATGGAACATTTTACCACAGGGGATGGACATCCAAAAAAACCTTAAGAGTAATGGAAAGATATCCACAGTACAATGCAGAACATTTTGCAAATTAAGTTTAAAATGAAATTACAACTTTTTTTTTACTAGATAAGATCCCAGAATATATCAACAATAAATATAATAATTTACTGAGATATACACTCACACTAGCCAGAATAAACATGGAGTATCAATAGAAGAAAGATTCTGACAATATCTAACCAGAGAACTTAAACATGTAGAATATGCAACAGTAGCAAAACAACATATACACACAATAGAAGTTTAACCAAATTCAAGCAGAAATAGTTCCAATTTATTCAACGTAAACAATGTGTGGTTTTTTAAGAGGCTCTAAATGCTTAAAATATGCAAATTGGTAGGGCACAAAAACAGGAAAATTAGAAATCAAGTAGTGTTTTAATTTTTATTTCTTTTTATTATTTTGGTTTTGTTTTTTGTTTTTCTTTTTAATATGCACAAACAAGAAGAACAATACATTGAAGACCTCAGCACTAAGCTTAGAAATCTTTATTATATAACAAATAATGTAATGATTTTTGTACTTATTTATCATTGCCCCATTCAGCAATCTTATGCGTATCAACATTAACATTTTAGACATCATAGTTAATATGAACATAAACTTTTTTATTTTTGATATATTTACAAATTATCTAAACTTCAAAGTGTTAATCTCAACTCCTCTATAAATACCACTGTACCCAAATAATATAAATAATAATATTTATATTATATATATTAAAATAATATAATATGAAGAGGAAAAACAAAAGAACTATTTGAGGGAAGAGTAATAAAAGGTTTGCATCAAACCCAATGTCTTCTATTAGAAGTTATAGTAGTTATATATGTGGAGTGGTGATTTTGATATAGTCTCAAAATCTTTTACATGATTTCAAATGCAGATGTATCAGACAATGAGCCTAACATTGATAAATAAATATAGTTGCAATATATTTTAGTATTAATATAAAAATCAAAACATACTGCATACTGAATGTACTAAAAATTAAAAGTAATTGAATTAAAAAGAACAAGAAGAAAAATGTTCACTTTTGCTAAGTTTAGAAACTATTAATTTTGAAGAGGAAAAACTTTTGCTAAGTTTTACTATTAATTTTGAAGAGAAAAATAAATGAAAATAATCTATTGTATTATATCCATTTATCAGAAGGGAAGTAGCAATGAACTTTGCTTTGTTATGACTTTTGCTCAGAACTCAAAAACATAGCAAGGACCTATTTTGACCATCCGAGTTAATCATGTAATTCAACTCCTGTCTTATATTTATACCAAACAAAATTCAGCCATATAGGTAGTTCTCTATTAACGACCATTCATTTGCAGGAGCGCTGAATGAATGGTATATATGAAGTTTTGGGCCATCGCACTATTTGATCATGATCCAGGAGCTCAGCAACTGGCAATTTGCAGCATCTTGCAGTCATGTGATTGCCACTAGTGACCTTCCTTGACAGCTTCTCACAGGCCACAAGCAAAGTCAATAGAGAAGCTAGCAGGGAAGGCTGCAAGTCGCTCCCACCACTTTTTCACACGAATATCCCAGCTATGGATATGAAATCCCAGGGATCTCATGCTCTATAGCACACTATACACTCCCCAGCCCATATGCACTCTCTGCAGCAGCCTTTTACTTCACTCAAAGCCTTACTAAAACCACACCTGGAATACTGCATCCAGTTTTAGTCATGATATGTTGAGACTTTGGAAAAAGTGCAAAGAAGACCAGCTAAGATGATTAAAAGCCTGGAGACTAAAACATATGAAGAATGGTTTCAGGATTTGGGTTTGGCTAGTCTAGAGAAAAGAAGGACCAGCAGGAACATGATAGCAGTATTCCTGGTTCTTCTAATATTGCATGATCACTTCCTCCCAGGGTTCCTATGGCTCCAACACCGTCTATCATTTCATCTCTGTTAGTGAGAATTAGATCCAAAATGGCTAATCCCCTAGTTCCATTCTCTACTTTTTGGGAGACAAAGTTGTCTGCTAGGTTTGCCAGGAACCTGTTTGATCTTCCACTTGGTGCGGAGTTTGTCTCCCAGTTGATGTCAGGGTAGTTAAAGTCCCCCATTACTATTGTGATGTGCTTCCTACATACCTTAGTTAGCTGACTAGCAAAAAGTTCATCTATTTCCTCTGTTTGGTTGGGTGGTCTGTAGTATACACCTATGGCAATGTCATTTCCCCCCCTTTTATATTGACCCAAATGCATTCAAGACAGTTTTTATCATTGTTGTACTCTATTTCTGTGAAGATGTAGTTATTTCTTATATAGAGAGCAACTCCACCTCCTCTTTTATTTGGTCTGTTTCTTTTAAATAATTTAAATCCCTCTAGCTGTGTGTTCCATGTGTGAGTTTCATCCCACCATGTTTCCGTAATGGCAACAATATCGTATCTGCCCTCATTAACCTGAATTTCTAGTTCACCCTGTTTGCTGTTCATACTTTGTGCATTGGTGTATAAACATTTGAGTCCTTTGTGGGTGGCCCTGTGTTTCCTTTCTACATAACCTGTGTGGTGCCTGAGTTCCCCTATTGTCTTACCACCTATTTGGTTAGTGCACTTTATATGGCACTCGCTATTAGAGGCTTCATTTTGATTGGTAGCAAGGTTGGTATTCTTGTCCACACACACATCTGTGCTACATGCACTGATAGCCCTATAGTTTTTAAATTGCCGGGGACAGGGTTGTTCCGTATCAATTAACTCCCTGTCCCCGCTGTTTAGTTTAAATTTCCCTCCAGAAAATCTGTGAATTTATAGCCGAGTAACTCAGTCCCTTTTTTTGATGGATGCAAACCATCTCTTTTGTACATCTTTTGATTGGACCAGCTACTGACATCGTGACTAATATATCCAAAGCCTTCCCCTTTACACCATTCCTTTAGCCACATATTGAATTGTGCTATGCGCTGGCCTTTTCCGTTTTGCTCCTTATACACTGGTATATATATACACTATATAAAAACAATACTATCTATTAATCTTATGTAGATATGACATAGAAACAGATAAAACAACTGTATGATAAAATGGATGCATTATTGTCAGAAGATAACATTGGAATGAATTATCTATAAAATTTATTCTAAGCAACAGTCTAAAAGAAAATTGGTAGAAAATGTTGTACAGATGGTACACGTTTCCATCAATAATCTCCAAGATAGATGAATCATACAGTAATAAATGTTGGAAATGCCATGAAACAAATGGAACATTTTACCACAGGGGATGGACATGTAAAAAAACCTTAAGAGTAATGGAAAGATATCCACAGTACAATGCAGAACATTTTGCAAATTAAGTTTAAAATGAAATTACAACTTTTTTTTTACTAGATAAGATCCCAGAATATATCAACAATAAATATAATAATTTACTGAGATATACACTCACACTAGCCAGAATAAACATGGAGTATCAATAGAAGAAAGATTCTGACAATATCTAACCAGAGAACTTAAACATGTAGAATATGCAACAGTAGCAAAACAACATATACACACAATAGAAGTTTAACCAAATTCAAGCAGAAATAGTTCCAATTTATTCAACGTAAACAATGTGTGGTTTTTTAAGAGGCTCTAAATGCTTAAAATATGCAAATTGGTAGGGCACAAAAACAGGAAAATTAGAAATCAAGTAGTGTTTTAATTTTTATTTCTTTTTATTATTTTGGTTTTGTTTTTTGTTTTTCTTTTTAATATGCACAAACAAGAAGAACAATACATTGAAGACCTCAGCACTAAGCTTAGAAATCTTTATTATATAACAAATAATGTAATGATTTTTGTACTTATTTATCATTGCCCCATTCAGCAATCTTATGCGTATCAACATTAACATTTTAGACATCATAGTTAATATGAACATAAACTTTTTTATTTTTGATATATTTACAAATTATCTAAACTTCAAAGTGTTAATCTCAACTCCTCTATAAATACCACTGTACCCAAATAATATAAATAATAATATTTATATTATATATATTAAAATAATATAATATGAAGAGGAAAAACAAAAGAACTATTTGAGGGAAGAGTAATAAAAGGTTTGCATCAAACCCAATGTCTTCTATTAGAAGTTATAGTAGTTATATATGTGGAGTGGTGATTTTGATATAGTCTCAAAATCTTTTACATGATTTCAAATGCAGATGTATCAGACAATGAGCCTAACATTGATAAATAAATATAGTTGCAATATATTTTAGTATTAATATAAAAATCAAAACATACTGCATACTGAATGTACTAAAAATTAAAAGTAATTGAATTAAAAAGAACAAGAAGAAAAATGTTCACTTTTGCTAAGTTTAGAAACTATTAATTTTGAAGAGGAAAAACTTTTGCTAAGTTTTACTATTAATTTTGAAGAGAAAAATAAATGAAAATAATCTATTGTATTATATCCATTTATCAGAAGGGAAGTAGCAATGAACTTTGCTTTGTTATGACTTTTGCTCAGAACTCAAAAACATAGCAAGGACCTATTTTGACCATCCGAGTTAATCATGTAATTCAACTCCTGTCTTATATTTATACCAAACAAAATTCAGCCATATAGGTAGTTCTCTATTAACGACCATTCATTTGCAGGAGCGCTGAATGAATGGTATATATGAAGTTTTGGGCCATCGCACTATTTGATCATGATCCAGGAGCTCAGCAACTGGCAATTTGCAGCATCTTGCAGTCATGTGATTGCCACTAGTGACCTTCCTTGACAGCTTCTCACAGGCCACAAGCAAAGTCAATAGAGAAGCTAGCAGGGAAGGCTGCAAGTCGCTCCCACCACTTTTTCACACGAATATCCCAGCTATGGATATGAAATCCCAGGGATCTCATGCTCTATAGCACACTATACACTCCCCAGCCCATATGCACTCTCTGCAGCAGCCTTTTACTTCACTCAAAGCCTTACTAAAACCACACCTGGAATACTGCATCCAGTTTTAGTCATGATATGTTGAGACTTTGGAAAAAGTGCAAAGAAGACCAGCTAAGATGATTAAAAGCCTGGAGACTAAAACATATGAAGAATGGTTTCAGGATTTGGGTTTGGCTAGTCTAGAGAAAAGAAGGACCAGCAGGAACATGATAGCAGTATTCCAGTATTTGAGAGGTTGCCACAAAGAGGAGGAGGTCAACTTATTTTCCAAAGCACCAGAGGGCAGGATAAGAAACAATGGATGGAAACTAATCAAAGAGAGAAGCAACCTGGAATTAAGGAGAAACTTCTTAACAGTGAGAACAATTCATCAGTGGAACAGCTTGCCATCAGAAGTTGTGGGTGCTTCATCACTAGAGGTTTTTAAGAAGAGACTGGACAGTCACTTGTCTGAAATGGTATAGGGTCTCCTGCTTGAGCAAGGGATTGGACTAGAAGATCTCCAAGGTCCCTTCCAGCTTTATTCTGATTGACTGATCTACTCACTTGCTCTCTGGACTGCTTTTGAGCCACCCGGACTTGCAACTTGCAACCAGCTTCCCTACTGACTGTTTGCTGGAAGCCAGCAGGAAGTTGCAGTCACATGATGTTCTTGATTAATGGCCAAGTTAAGTGTTTATTTAACAACGGCAATGGGGACTAGTGAGATTTCCATCACTAAGCAATGTGATCATATGATATTGTGCTTTACAATCTGATTGCCTAGTGATGGAAATTTCAGTCCCAATTATTGTTGTTAACTGTAGACTACCTGTATGTGCTTGTAATTTGATGACTGACTGTTGCATGACCTCTACAGTTTGCAGTCTACTCAGAAGAATCTGTGTCAGAAACTCATCACTTTTGATGTCATCTTTCAACCCTAGTTCAATTGTTTACACATTAAATTATATGAAATGCTCTTTGTAAATGCTCTCTTACCTACCATACATCCTCTTTTGTTTCCAAGGCACTGGTTTGTCATATTGAAATGGAGTTTATGTGCAGTAACAGCCTAATAACCCAGCAACTTTAGTCACTTATTAAAGTCAAGCATGTGTCTTTGTTTCATGTTGTTAATGATGTGGAACCATAGAGGCCCAAGTATGTTTCGCCTGGACTGTGTGGAAGCGAGTGCTGAGAGCTCATTACTTGGCTCCCCATTGGAATCCTGCAGGCTTCTGCTCATTGAGGGACTGTAGGGGCTTTGACAGAATTATTATGCTGAATATTTTTAGACTCATTAACTATATCACCAAAGCAAAACATCTCTTCAATGCAAATGCTTGCAGATTCTGTAGTTTTGCTTTACTTATTGCAGAAAGAAAGGATGCAGCTTGAAAACAAGTTAAGGAAAGGACTTTCATGCTTGAATGTTTGAATTTGTAACATATATTCAGCATGCCTAAGTCCCAATCAGCTCATTTAAGCCACTCATGTTTAAGGGTTTTTTTTTTAAATGCCAGTGTTCAGTTTGATAAATATGCAGCACAATCCTGCTGATATCTACATAGAAGTTAAGTCCTATTCATTTCAGTGTGATTAAGTTGCAGGTAAAGAGTGTTTGCAAAATTAAAGCAGTTTTACACAGAATATGAAACCTATTAAATCTTCCAGTTATTGGTAGAGCATTCAGCAAGTAGAAAGAAGGAAGGTCTTAATTTTATTCCAGTGTCATTCAACATGAAACTGAGAAACATCTGTTCAGATACGTGAGGATATTTGATTCACAGATTGATCTTTCAGTTATTTACCTAGAAGTAAGTCCCACTGGGTTCTTATATTGCTATTGCTTCAGATTGTAGAACTAGGCATTCAAAACAAAGGAAATCCAAGCTCATACATTCTATTTTTTCCCCTGTTGTTCCATTATCTCTCATTTATCCTCTCACTTATGAATGCCACATGCTCTTCAGGGTTCACAAATTGATCTTAATTCAATTTATTGGTATAACAATCAAAAATATATTTCTATATTTATCTGAAACAAATAAAACTGAATTTAAGATGCCTTATTAAAAAAAGGAATTTTAACTAGAAAAAATGTTATAAACAAAACCTGTTCACTGCCTATTTTTCCTGTCTTCTCAAATAGGGTAGCCATCTGCCACTAAATCTAATGTTGGAGGTTTTTTTTCCCGCTGCAATAAATGGGCTGGACTTGTACAGAGGTATGTTACACTGGACATACCTATGTACTACACTGGATCCTAATGTACACCCCCCCGCCCAAAGACAGCTAAAAAATTGAGAAAATAATATTTGTAAGTTGCCTGTAAAATAACTGCCTGTATGTAATATTAATTGATGTTTCATCTGAATATGCACATGCACATACAAATTATTCTGTCATTCATGCATACATATACGTATGCAGAGATTACGAAGTTGTGAAAAGGATGTTATTTTAATAACTTCAAGTAGAGTAGATGCATTCCTGCTCAGATCATGACAAAGAAACCAGATTTCTAAATATCCTAATGTCTCTTCCTTAGAACAATTTGCCTTTAAATTGACCAGAAAGGAGGTCAATTAGATTTGATCCTAACTAGTCAGTATGAATTGTTCTGAAATGCAAGTGTTCTGGAACCAACAGGAAATTGTGTTTATGGCACTGTTACATTTAGCATCCACACATCTGAAAAAATGCCAAAGCGAAAGGAAAACATCCTCTGTGGGAGCACCATCAATGGAGGCTTTAAGAAGAGATTGGAAAGCCATTTTTTCAGAATGGTGTAAGGGCTCCTGCTTGAACAGTTGATCAGACTAGAAGAACTGGAAGGTCCTTTCCAACTCTTTTTTTTGTAATTCTGTAATTATAGGACTATATGCAAGTTCTTATTAATATATCTTTAAGCCACCATAGTGATTATCATATATTTTGGTGTTGCCCCATTCCATGTCTGCTTAAAAATAGAGAGATACTAATTCTATATATTTTTGATTGGATGTGATTAATGTTATCATTTAGTGTTTTTCTCCACCTCCTATAGGCTATGCAAATCTTTAGTCTGAGAAAGAACCTTATAGCATGCTAACCTTAAAGTTATCCCTTGACTTTTTTTTAATGTAACACAGAAGAGTTCTGCAAGGTATGTCACTTTTTCTTTGGTTTAAAGATGAAGAGAAATAAATGATTAAATACTTAGTTAAGCTCATAGTAAGAGTGACCCCAGCCCTCAACTTTATCTACTTCCTCAACTTACATAAATACTCACAAATGCATGAACATCAATGATATCTTGGCTGTACTTTGAGTCAGCATGAAAATGAAGAACCCAGGTTTAGAGGAAAAGAAAATAAAGCCCATTCATTTTTTCCTTCTGTTCAGTAGTGTCATATTCTCAGAGACTGCCTGGACAAGTCCCTGCAGTTTTCTTGGCAAGATTTTTGCAGAAGTGGTTGCCATTATCTCCTTGCTACGGCTTAGTGAAAGTAACTGATCTAAGGTCATCTAAGTGGCTTTGTTCTAAGGCAGGATTAGAACTCATTGTCTTCCATTTTCTAGCCTGAGGCCTTAACTACTATAGTATTCATTATATCTATTCAGTGTTTTTTTTCTAAAAAAAAAAAAAGGTGCCGGAACACATGGAACACACACAGGTCATACAACTTGCCTTGCCTACCCTACAAGGTTCCATCCAAAAAAGGTGCCGGAACTCCATTCTGGATGTTCTATGAGAAAAAAAGCCCTGCATCTATTCACTATAAGCTTACTAATGGGAAATATTTGTTGCATTCAACAATCCTACATATATTGATAGGACCATGATCCCAGAAAGATATCGTAGCAATACATTAAAAGTTCCTTTAACTTGTTTTTGATAAGAATATATAAATTAACTCAAACACAGTCCCATTATGAATGCCTTCCAGATCCCATATAGATCAACTGGAACAGATATTAAATCCTATGGAAAGTGTTGTTAAAATCAAGCCTATTAAAGCCTGCTGAAAAATTGTATAGAACTAGCCAAATGCAATTATTCTTTTCAATCTTCATTATCACAGGTTCAAACAATGTGTAATCTGAGTTTAGATTGTATACCAGAAGTCCAGATTTCCTTTTATCTAAAGAGAAAAACCCACAAGCCCAAAATACTGGAATGTCAAAGTAGGTTTGACATGAAAGTATATTATTCCAACGTCATTCTGCATCCTTGGGCATCTGTAAATGATATTTATTTCTTGAACTAATGCTATTTTAGCTGTTTCAAGACAGCTGGTAGGTATTAGGATTATTGATACTCTCTCTAAAACTCAAGATGCTTCATTTGAAATTTAAAACTGTTCATCCAAGAATGAGTTGCTGTCCTTTTCCATTTCCCATTTTTCTTTTGGTGAAATTATAGTTTTATGTAGAAAAGTTGCACTGTATCCTTACACTATACTTACATGTCTCAGAACAATTTATAACAATTATAGTTAAATATTCCAACAAACCAAGTACATAAACATAATAAAAACAGAGACAAATTCCACAGTTAAAAACATTTGGAAAAAAGGGTCTACTCTAGCATAACAAAAATAATCTGCCTAGTGAGACAGAAACTTACCAGAACAGGAAGTTTTAAGTAGTTTTACACAAAATTAAAAAAGGAAACCAAATAGATTTCACCAAGCAAAGTTTACCACTGTCTGGATTCACTCATTGAGAACTCTCTTATTCTCTTCCCAACCAATCATGTTTAATCAGGATACTGTGGTAGGAATCTATGAGGATAAGATGGATTTTAAACCAACAGTTTGATTTGCAGAGAGCGGGGCTGCATTCAAGTTAGTGTTGATTCCTAGTGACTGCCTGGAAACATACCTGAAATTTTCTTGGCAAGATTTTCAAAAGTAGTTTGCTATTGCTTGCTTCCTAATCTGAGAGAGAGTTTCTGGTGCAAGGCCTCCAGCTGGCCTAAGATTGGTACTAGAACTCACAGTCTCCTGGTTCCTAGTCTGGTGTTTTAATCACTGCATCAATTTTTCTAAGACGGGTGTCAAACTGCTGGCCCGCGGACCAGTTGCATCATGCAGAGGCCAGGCCCACCCCAACTCCAGCAATGCGAAAAAAATCGTGATACATCGCGACACGTCACATGACATGGCGAGTTTGACATCCATGTTCTAAAAGTAAAGCTGGTGCAGAATTACTGCAATATGCTGTAACTGGTGATCATATAGTAGTCATCTTGATGTCTTTTCTGGCTCAAATAAAGTTTTTTAAAATAGCCCTGTATAAAATAAATGTTAATATTCTTACTTGCATGAAGACATACAGTTGCTCCTTGGTTAATTACTACTCATTTAGCGACTGATCAAACTTACAATAGTACTGAACTTGCAATACTTATGACCAATTCTCAAAGTTCCAGCTGTCTCAGCATCCCTGTGGGAATTATTGTTTTACTTCATCAATTCTAACTCATAAGTTTCCTTTTTATTTTTAATGATGATCAAGTATTAATTTGCTCCAAACTCTTAGGTATACACACTGCCCATTGTTATCTAAGGGTCCAAATACAAGTTAGATTCATATATACCATAAAAATGGAAAGTTATTACAAATAGAGAATGCTGTCCTGTCTGAAATAGGTTGAACTGTTTTCCAGAATTTATCTGAGAAGGAGACTACGATTATTCATGAGTATGTTAACTCTCACCTAAACCTATCTATGGAGATTCTCAGCAATCCAGGTCATAGTTATCCCAAGGATGCTTTTTCATGAGGCAACTGGACTTTCTTGTTTTTCTTTGAAAACGTTTTGCTTCTCATCCAAGAAGCTTCTTCAGCTCTGGCTGGATGGTGGGGAATGGAAAGATTTATACTCCTTGCAGACAGCTGGTCATTTACATTCTTTTAGCAAGTCATTAGTGCTACCTGGAGGCTTATCTGTGTCTTCAGGGTCACCTGAGTAGTACAAATGTATGTGGAGCCTTCTTGGAACTGTTGAAAGGACTGTGTTATAGACTGGAGATAGATGATGTCATAACCTTCCCCCTCTGTTGAGAGAGGGCTGTTCAATTTTGACATAGATGGCCTCTTTGACCCCTCTTTCAAACCAGCGGTCCTCTGTCCAAAATGTGGATTTTGCTGTCTTTGAAAGAGTGGCCTTTGTCTTTTAAATGCAGATGGACTGCTGAATCTTGTCCTGATGGGTTTGTTCTCCTATGTTATGCCAAACATTTATGAAGTTGTTGTTTTGTTTCCCCAACATACAGATCTGCACATGGCTCACTGCATTGTACTGCATATACCACATTGCTCAATTAGTGTCTGGGTGTTTTATCCTTGGGATGGACAAGCTTCTGCCTTAGTGTATTCTTGGGTTTAAAGTGTGCACATATGTTGTGCTGAAGATCCTCCTGAGCTTTTCTGATATTCCTGCAAGGTAGGAAATGACTATGTTGCTTCGTTTATTGTTTTCTTTGTCTGTTATGGAGGAGCTCCTGCATAACAGACCAGCAGGAGCTCCATAACAGATAAAGAAAACAATAAACAAAGCAACATAGTCATTCCCTACATTCCATTTTCCCCTTTGTTTTGGATGTTAGGGAAATCTATTAATTATTATAGGCTTGTAGCCTATCAGCACTTTGAGATTCCTATTCAATTGTTTTTCCCAAAAAATTAGTCCGAAACCATTCTAATTCTCATTATTTTCAGTATTCTGCCACCAATTCTTTGGGAGCCCCAAAAATGTGGGAAGGGAAGGGAATGCACAGGCTTCAAATTGTTCATCTGGTTTTCAGTAATTTAAAGAAGGGTTTTTTTTTTTTTACAAAAATAGAGAGAAATGTATTGAGCCTGAACTGTCTGATTAAGTTTTGTGAATGTATCACATTTATATTGTTATATAAGTTCTAGCTAAATTTAACCTTACTTGTTTATACATTTGTAATACAATTGTAATAGAAGGCATTTCCTGTGCTTTGACATGATTTTGATAATGCTGAATATCATGTTCGTTCAGCTAATTACTACAATATCTTATTGATTTTCAGCATCTTTCTTCATTTCTAACACATTTTGATTTTGCAATGGTACACATCCCTAAATTAGCTATCACAGCGCATTAATTTTTTTTACTTTGAGATGTTTATCATTTTGATTTTGGATGTTCTTGTACCTAACAATATGAATTGATTAAATAGATGATTGCTCTTCAACGCAGACTAATTAGTTGACCGTGAAAATGGAATCTGGTGAATTTTCTTTGGAGGATTGAACGTAAATGAAATTACATTAGTCACCAATTAAATTTCATTATCATTCCATTCTCCATTTGGTTTCATTTCCAAATAAAAGAAAGGATCCAGATTTTCCCCTGATTTTCCATTAATATTTGTAAAATTGCCATATAATGCAAGCTTCTTTTTAAATAAATATTTGAGCTAGGGCTAAACATACGTTCTTTTATCATAATTCAACAAATCTTTCAAAAGTTACCCCATTGTCTAACATCGACTAACAAATAGGTAATCAGTGGCTATACCTGTGCCCTTCCCTTTTGTATGACTTTCAGTTCCATATATTCTGAGCCTTAGCCTGAATAGATTTAATGGCATTGATGTTTCTTAGAGCTCATATAATAAGTAAATCTTTTGAACCCATGGCAACTTCAGAATTGTACCTATTGGTTATGAAATAATTTCTTCAAGGACCATGATACTGTGAGCAAATGAAGTAGCTGCTCTTCAAGTAAACTTTCCATTTACAGCTTTTCATAAACATACAATAGTGATAAGACAGTAGTTCTTTTTTTTTTTCTTAACATTGTGAGTTTTCAGGCTAACTGGGATATAATTTTACCAGTTTTTTTAGTTGTCATTTTCCAACATTAGAAAATGGTAATGTAGAAATGTAAAAATGTATTGGGAAAATTTATCCATTAATCAGAAGCATTTCTATTAGATATTTTTTAAAGACTCAAAAATAGAATATATTTAGATAGGGTCTATAACTTACTAACTACTGGTAAACTATTATTGGCAAAGAATTGGAAAAAATAAAAATAAAGATGTTCCAGGTTAACACTTCTGCTAGTTATCCATATAATATTGGCAGCTGTTGTATCAGTTGTTTGCTTATTATTAACAGTATTTGATTGTTGTCAAATATTCGATGAAGCTAAGAACGTTATTATGTAATATCATTTTTAATTTAATCACAAGTCCTGAAAAGCTCCTGGCCATGAGCCAAAATAAGAACTTAGGGGAAGATAAGAGAAATGTCTTTGTTCTCCCATTGTTTCTTTAATGATTCTATACTACCATTTCTTAATGTAACTCTTGTCCTGCAGCGAGTTCTTCCATGGCAAGTTTCCCATGGCGAGTAGTCCTAGACCTGTGTTATTCACAGCATTACAAATTCAGTTCTCAAATCTTTGTTTTTTTCCCCAAAATTGCATTTTCCTCTTCCAGTTTTTAGAACTGTATTCAGTTTTTCTACAGTTTCAGTAAATAACCAAATCTGTTACTGAGTAACGGCAAGTCAAACATTCATGCACGCACAGAAACCTAGACAGTCATCTACAAACGTGTTTTCCCATGTTGTCTATTTAATTAAATCTCTAATATAGAGAGTGGGGAAAAAAGAGGCTTAATGCTTAGAATATGCCAAATTGAAAAAAAAAATATGGCATTGTGCTGGTTTCCAATTTAGTAAATGAGAAATGTAAGTATTTGAATTAAGATTTGTATACAGATTGTGCATTGAATCAGATGGAAAGAGGGCTATGTCAAGCTGTTTTCTAAATAATCAAAGTGGGAAGCATCCTGTGGTCAATGTGTGTTCACAACTTCTTCAACAAGAACCTGATTAGCAACTTTCATATGATGGGTACATAACAGGGAAGATTCTTGCTACTTTTTCTTAAAAAACTATAAAAACTCAGCAAAATTACATTTTTAATCTTTCTTCTGTTATTTAATGAATCTTGAATCTTGAAATAAAAACATTTAAATTTTAAGATATTTAGTGATGTTTGATCATTGTTTCCTGTAATTGTTCCTCAAAACATTCAGACTGCTGTGCACGGTCCAGAGTCTTTTCAGTGAGATGGATGACTATATAAATTTGATAAATAATGTTTAATAATAAATCAGCATTGGTTAATTCTGTTGTCTCTTGATACTTACACTTAATCTGTTGATGATTTCTAAGATACTTTTGATGTATGGAATTATTATTCTTTTCATCAATTGTGATGGTTGTGCTAGTTGTATAAAAAGGCACATTTTTTTTAAAGTTCTGTGGTTACCCATTGCACTGAAGGATGCAGTAAAGATAATCTATTTTCTCTCTACGGAGCTCTGTGTTTTTGCTCATCTGAATACTATTTGTAGAGCTGATTGTTTCTTTGTAGGCAATAGAATTGTTACTCTGGTATTGTAGCATTGTTTTGTATGTGTCAATGTCTGAAGTCTTCCACTGCGTTCTCTGCTGATGGGAATATCTAGGAAAGATAGTCTGTTATTGTTCTCTTCTTCTTTTCTGAATTTGATACTCTTTTAAATATGCTATTGATAGTTTTGTGCATGTTCTTTACTTGTCCTTTTTTATTATGTCAAAACTATTGTCGACAAAAAGGATCTTATTTTGCATTGTATGGGTTATTATTCCCAAACAGTGCAAGCCTGTTTCTGCTATGAATCCTTAGTTGGGTGATTCCACAGGGATTTCTCTTATATTTTTATCTATTTATCCATCAAACTGAAAGTAAACAGTGAGGCAGAGATCTTTAACTTCCACAATCCTAGGTATTTCATTTTCTGTATCTTTAGCTAAGTTTTGTATTTATCTTTTCCTATCTTTAACTTATTTTCCTTTTCTTTCATTTCATGAGCTCTTTGTAGGACTTTATCTTCCCTCATTTTTCCCTATGACAGGTTGACTAGAATCAGACACACTTGGGTAATCAAGAGTTTGTAGTAAAATTACTACTGTTGCTCAGAACATATAACTCTTTATATCTCAGAAAGGGCTTTTAAAACTTTACAGAGTTTCCAAAGTATTTCATGGCACTTACTCTTATCTGCTGTTCTCCAGTCCTGTTGGACTAAACTCCCAGTATCCCCTCCTTGCATGGTCATTTGATCCCACTTGAAGTATATTTATCACTGCGTACGTTAACATGTTTTGGATCCTAGTCCTTGAAAGCAAGTGGTACTAATTATCTAAGCCTTACAGTGTGAAAAATGCAACCATATTTGATTCAATTCCTAGTGCTACAATTACACCTGGTATGGTAATTGTTGACATGTCACAATTAGGTTACTCAATAAGATATCTATTTCTATTTTTTACAACTTTTAACTTTTATAACGTTGTTTACTTCTTCTTCTTCTTCTTCTTGTGCCATATCCATTATTGGACGTTGGCGATCATATTGGCGATCCTGTTTTTATCATCAACCGCACAAAAAAGTGCTGCTGAGTTTTGTCCAAACCAATCACTTCTTCTGCCTGGACCTCGTTTGCCTTCAATCTTTCCCTGGAGGATTAAATGGAGTATGCTGTATTTTTCTGGATGTTGCATCACATGTCTGAAATATTCTAATTTTCATTTTTTAATTGTTTTGATGATTTCCCTTGGCTTTCCCAGGCGGCTTATCACCTCCTCATTTCTGATCTTGTCAATCCAGCTTATACGTAACAGCCGCCTGTAAATCCACATTTCAAATGCTTCTAGTCTCTTCAGGTGGCCTTCTGTCAGAGACAAACTCTCTATTCCATAGAGCAGGGTAGAAAAAATATAACATCTGACAATTTACTTGTAAATTATCATAATTCAGTATGCTTATTTTCCTGACAGTATTTTGTATAAGAGCCAAAGATATTGCATGTTGTTTAGGCGTGAAAGGCCATTAATTTTTATAAGCTTCTCTGTTATTCTATGAGTTTTGGCTATTTTCTATTTTAATTGTAATAAATTGTAATTTGAAAGCAAGATTTCAACAAGGAAAAGAATATGGGCAACCAAAGAATGTTACTTTATGTAATTAAAGTATTTTTATTCATGCATTCATTCTGGTTTTGACCTCAATGAATTGGAAGACTTCCAAAGTAGTATTATACTATTGTTTTAATCTGGTTGACAAGCAAGCTTAGAAAGGTCATTCACTGATGATGGTGGCTAAGATTTTCTAATACAACTGTAGCATAGCTAAGTAGCAAAAGTCATTAAAAACAAACTATGCATCATAGGGCTTACTATTTTCCAGTTTACCGATATTTTTTACTCCTAAAAATATTGTCAGGATTCAAGCTATTCTTTAAGACACTCCCATGGACTTGGACATCTTCAATGGAATTTCTTTGGAGAGATCATTGTCCCATATAGTTAAGTTGCTTTGCAAGTTTCCACCACTTCAAAAGACATTTGTCAAGTGAAATAGGAAACTACTGGTTTGATGACTGGGGGCAGGCAGGGAGACCTAAATACCCAAGCCACTCTGGGCCTATTGTAACCGTAGATGGATGGATAGATAAAACAGATAAGATAGATAGATTTATTGTCCCAAAGTTATATTTATTTATTCTGTTGCAAGTGTGAAAACAATTAAAAAAAATACGATGTGAATAATATTCCTAAAGCAGCTGTCAAATTTCTGCTGCATTTAGTATTCTTTTTCAATTAAATACTTACAAGAGGTGAAAACCATACCTGTCCTTAAATTCAAATGTTTGAGCTTGTATGTGCACGTGTATACATCTAGACAGATAGATATAGATAAGGTAGTGTCACTTTCAGCTGCTGCCTTAACTGCAATTTAGTACAGCTAGATGCTTTGTTGTCACATGGTTATAGCTAGGTAGATTAATAGGGAGTTCTGTCTGGAAATTTCTTTCCTGTTATTGTTCTCCCTTAGCTGCTGATGGTGAAGTTAATTTTCTTTAGTTTTGTCATGGTCTGAAGCACACATTGCCAAGCTATGATAAGTTTTACAAGGAAAAATGAGCCACAGTGTCCATCAAATTCTTAAACTTGCATTTTAAACTTTGGCCTGACCTGATGTGCCATTCAAAATGCTTCAAAAGATTATTTTTTAAAGAAAGGTTCAATATGTCCCGAGGCTATCGGTTTTGAGTTAAACTGGGTGAAGTAGAAATATTTTACTCATCAGCTTTGCAGTCACAGAGTTTGCCTCAGCTAGAACAAAACTGCTGAGGCATTTAGAGAAAATTAACCCCCCATCCTGGCAGCCAGATGTGACTGGTTTCTGATGAATGCACATGAGTGGGTTGAAAAATCAAGAGACTGTGAAATTCCTGTCAGGTCCGTACAGTGCAGAATGGGCTATTGACTGCTTTCTATATTTCCCTCCATCATTCTTCTTGAACACTGCCATTAATTTCCTCTCCCACTCTGACTTATTTTTTCCCCTTTCCTCTTTTAGCTCTCTCAGCTGCAAAAGAAGCTGCACAGGGTATTGGTGGAATACTTCAAATTGCAAGCCTTCTATAACCAAGCCAAGCTCGGGAGGTTGCAGGCAGCCTCTCGTGAGACTGTTCAGAAAATATTAGCTTTGAAGGTAGGTGTCTGAAGAAAGGAGAAAAGATCATTCTGATCTAGCTTAAAAAGCAAATCATGAGTAGTGTGATGAGGCATTAAAATCATATCCCATCTGAGTTATGTAAATTTTTAACTTCTTTAATAAACTGGAATTGCATGAAGAATGAATTCAGTGGGAAATACATGACTCCTGGATATACAGTATTTTTTAAAGAAAAGGGGGGCATTGCAATTTAAAAATTATAGTGGTTGCCAAAATATTTCAGAATATGATAAACCCCTCTTTGTGTATTATTACTATAGGAAACAACTTTTGATTTGTGCCAGTTAGGTTACCTATTTATATAAGGACAGATAACAAATAGCATTTATTTACAGCTGTACTCCCACTTAGTACAGCTAAGATTAATCATGCTTGTTTGGCTTTGGAGTAATTTTTTCATGGATTTTCCAGGCATTTTTAGAACTATGTAAATCATTCAGAGAGATTCTTGAAAGTGGAAAGCTAAGTGAAGTCTCCCAAAGATTTAGGTTTACCTTAAAAGTCTTCCCAAATCATCTGATGTGCCATACTGAACCTGCCATGAGTGAAGGGCTTCTCTAATTGATTTGACAACCCTTATATTTATATTTATAGAGATGCCTTTATTTCAGAAAATAGCAATATTTCTTTAAGACTACACATCTGTCTTTGAGATTTTGATGGGACCAAATTTCTGGAGTAAAATAGAAACAGAGGAATTAAAAGTACTAATGTCCTCTATCCCAGGGGTCCCTAACCTCCGGTCCATGGACCGGTACCAGGCCGCGGCATGCCAGCAACCGGTCCACACAAACAAGCAAATCCCCATCCATGGGATGCAGGCAGCACACAAACCCACGTATTCTCCGGTCTGTGGAAAAACGTTTCTCCATGGAACCAGTCCCTGGTGCCCAAAAGATCCCTCTGCTCTATCCCATGTGCCACTTTAAGCCAATATGATACTTAACATTCAAACCAGCATATTTGTGATGACCCAGGGCCCCGAATGGAGGCAAAGCAATCAGTTGGCCAGAGCAATAGTCTTTTTAATCACTGCCAATGTTCACCCAACAGCCCCCACATATGCTGGCACAAGTTCAAACAAAACAGCCAGGGAAGTTTACACTGTTCTTAAAGCAAGACAGATAACAAGCAAACGTTTAACTCCCAGCTTGCGTGTGAACTGCGAACTGCACACTGCAGATTGCAAGGAGAGACCAGCAGGAAGCAAACTGATCCAGAATACAAAGTGTCCAGGTTACAAGAGCACACTATCTCAAGATTTCACATTTGTTCCCGGCAAATGCCCTACCCCACAGTGTCTCCTTAAAACCTGCTCCCCAGGTGTGCCTTGTGAAGTGGGGCAGGATGCTCTCCTCCCGAGCAAGTATGTCTCAGCCTGCTTCTTTACCCAGGATAGTTTGCATGCTCATATCCAGGGATAACATATAACTGGCTGGAAATCTATATGTTGTATTAATTAACACAGGGAACTATCCAGTCTCATCCATCTCCTCCTCAAGAATGAAAAACCAAGATTCACTAAATAAATTGTTGCTAATGACTTCCTACATCAGGCTCTTTCTCATCCACCCATATAGTTATACCATCACTAACATAAAAATCATTAAGATAAATCTCTTCAATAGATCTTTATTGATTTTAAGGTTAACCTATGCTGTTAATTGTAGGATATTGTTCTATGACTATTAACACAGCAGTTCTCAGATAGTTTACTAAAGGTTTTATAAATAGAAAATGCTGGTTTTCAAGGATATAATTTGTGATGACTGCTACTAAATTACTTAGTTGAGGACCACTGGAATGGACAAATATTTTCCCAACTTCCAGTTCAAAAACATGTTTTACCTTGATTAATTGGATCAAATTCTGCTGAGAGATCAAGCAGAATCAATAGTCACATTCCCATTACATTGTAATAAATATTCGATCTCATCTGATTTGAGTCCTTCCCCCATCTCTCTCTTACAAGAGGTTACCTATCAGAGCAACAATGGGTGATCTGGCTGCAAAACAAGACTAGAAGCAAGATTGTAAAAATTGTCTCCTTCATGAAATTCCAGTCTTCTTTCCAATGTTTTCTGAAATATTGCTATTACATGATTAAATTAGCTAGGATAATTTGCCAGGACACTGGTCTACGGCATGCCAGAAACTGGGCTGTGCAAACAAATGAAACTCCATCCATTGGATTGCAGGCAGCACACAAAACCACACACTCTCTGGTATGCGGAAAAATCTCTGTCCCTGGTGCCCACAAGGTTGGGGGCTGCTGTGCTAGGGTGTCTTTCCTGAAAACTGTCCATTCCTAGCTCTTCCTTGTTCTGGCTTCCTTCAATTGATCTGCTGGGTTGTTTTTATATTTTAGTATATTATTGATTTGCATTCCAGTTTTCTTAGCATCGCTACTATTTATCAGGCTATACATAGCTTGATCTTAATTAGTTGGTTGTTTCCATAGATCATAGCTATGTTAACATCATATTCTTTTTTGTATTTCTTTCTATTTAGAGTCTGAATGCAATCCTTTCATTCTTCAAATGACCCATATCCACTTATACTAGATCTGTTTAGATTAGTGTGAACCCAGCATGCCAGAAAACTAATAGTTCAATCACTTCAGTTCAAAAGAGCCTCAGATGTATCATCTATGCAAAACAATTCTTCAAATCTCTGAAGTGGGAATTTGGAATGCCTCAAATAGATTATATCAACCTTTATTTTTTCTTGAAATAAACCTACTTATAGATATCCAAGTATGAATAAAAATAACTCTGTGAGTATGTGTGTGTGTGTGTGTGTGTGTGTGTGTGTGTGTGTGTGTAGGTGCTTGGTGCTATCTGAGCTTGGTTATTTCATTACCTAGGTAACACCACCAGTGCTCCAAGCTCAGACAGCACCAAGGACCCCTCATTTCAATCCTGAGCAAATATATCATGGGATACTAAAGCAATAAACATAAATCATAGGATACTAAATAAAAGAAATCAACATAAAACATGATATACAACAAGAAGTTGTAGTCATAAGAATATAAGGAAATAGGTAATAGGAGAGATGAGAAGAATAAGTAATACAGCCCTACTAGGTGGTTTGACATCCCAGCGCATGGACAGTGTTGTGAGAAATAGTTATTTCACAGCATGGGGGGGAAAACTGTCTTTGTGTCTCGTTGTTTTGGCGTGTAATGCCCTATAGCATCATCTTGAGGGAAGAAGTTGAAACAGATTGTATCCAGGATGTGAGGGGTCTGTAGAAATTTTCACAGCCCTCTTTCTAGCTCTTGCATTATACAAGTCTGTCTATCTACATCTACAGTACATCTACATCATCTACATCTATCTACATATACACATACACACATATATATATTCTTATTGTGCGATATCCGTTATCGGACATTGGCGATCATGTTGGCGATCCTGTTTTTATCAGCAGCCGCACGAAAAAGTGCTGCTGAGTTTTGTCCAAACCAATCCCTTAGATTTTGAAGCCATGATGTTCTTCTTCTGCCTGGACCTCATTTGCCTTCAATCTTTCCCTGGAGGATTAAATGGAGTATGCCATATTTTTCTGGGTGTCGTATCACATGTCCAAAATATTCTAATTTTCATTTTTTTAATTGTCTTGATGATTTCCCTTGGCTTTCCCAGGTGGCTTATCACCTCCTCATTTCTGATCTTGCAAACCTAGCTTATACGTAACAGCCGCCTGTAAATCCACATTTCAAATGCTTCTAGTCTCTTCAGGTGGCCTTCTGTCAGAGACCAATTCTCTACTCCATAGAGCAGGATAGAAAAAAATATAGCATCTGACAAGCCTGATTTTTCAGTCTTAGGCTTATGTCATGACTGCAGAAGACCTTTTTCATTTTGAAGAATGCTGTTCGGGCTTTTTCTATCCTTGTCTTTACTTCAAAGGTCATGTCCCAGCTTTCATGTAAATTAGAACCAAGGTGCATGATCTTTTCAACTCTTTCTAGTGGTATTCCTTCTGAATTTATTGGTGGTAAATTAACGGGTTGTTTGCTGACGACCATGATCTTGGTTTTTGAGGTGTTAAGCTTCAAGCCGCATTTTTCAAATATTTCTGTGACTCTGTTGATGAGGAGCTGAAGGTCTTCATGCTTACTGGCAAGCAGAACTGTATCATCAGCATATCTTAAGTTGCTGATCCAAACACCGTTTACTTTGATGCCAGCATCGATGTTCTCCAGTGCCTCGATGAAGATTGACTCAGAGTAGATATTGAACAACAGTGGAGACAGAATACATCCCTGTCTGACCCCTCTTCTTATTTCTGCATCAGCTGAGTATTTTTGGCCTAGTCTCACATTTGCTACCTGATTCCAATACAGATTCTTTATTATTCGGATGTCTTTGTCATCTAGTCCCCCTTGTTTCAGGATTTCTAATAGTTTGCTGTGTCTTATTTTATCAAAAGCTTTTTCGAAATCAATGAAGCACATGTAAACACTGTGATTGACATCTCTACAACTCTGTACAAGAACCTGAATGCTGAACAGCGCATCTCGTGTACCAAGATTGTTTCTGAAACCAAATTGTGTGTTACCTAGACACTCTTCAATTTTGCTGTATATTCTTGTATGAATTATTCTCAGGAATATTTTCAGAGCATGACTTATTAAGCTTATTGTTCTGTATTCGGTACACTTCTTTGCATTTATTTTTGGGGGGATTGTCACAAAGGTTGATTTTAGCCAATCGTTTGGTATCTTTCCTGTTTTATATATCTGATGAAGAGCTGCAGTAAAAAATTCTTCCCATTGTCTTCCAGCAATTTTAAAATTTCTACTGGGATATCATCAGGTCCTGTGGCTTTTCTTGTTTTTGTTATTTTTATTGCATGTTCAACCTCTTCCATAGTGATATTTGGTCCAGTTGTTATACTTCTCATATCTATATCATCCCTGGTGTCCTCAAAAAGTTCTTTAATATATTCCTTCCATCTTTTTAGTTTTTCATCCTCATCTAAGATAATTTTCCCCTCTTTGTCAACTAAGTTGTTGGTTTCCTTTTTGTAGAGGCCTGCTGCTTCTTTCACTTTTTTGTGTAAATTGAAATTATCATATATACGTTCTCCAGCAGGATGGCTGTAGAGTCCAATGGTTGGGTTCTATGACAGCCTTCCTGCCCGGCAGACTGGGTAAAAACTTTGGCCACACCCTTCCTTTGGGCGTGACCCCAGTTTTGACTCAGTTTCGAGCCCGTGAACAGTCAAAATTTTTTGCTCCTAGAAATTTGACCAAATTTAGCCTAGATAACAATCCTTCCCTTTCTGTCAGACCAAAAACGTGTAGGACTCGTGGAAAATCCTCCCGTAATTACTGGCTCGGGGCTCCGAGCTGGTGACGAATCTCCGTTTTCCTCGATCTTCGTAGTGGTGAGAGTATCCCCAGGGTCTGTAGGCCCTACCCAGGGGGATCAAACTGACTCTTTTTCGGAGCGTTCGCAGCGCTCCGCTTTGCCCAAATCAGCTGTAGGGCGCAAAAGACACGAGCCGATCGGCCGTCAGAGCCGTCGCGCCGCTCGCCCCAATCAGCCGAAGGGCGCTAAAGACAGGAGCCGATCGGCCGTTAGAGCCGTCGCGCCACTCGCCCCAATTAGCCGAAAGGCGCAGCCTTCAAAGCCGAAAGGCAGCTGGAATCATCCACAGCGAACGAAGTTGCAGGGAGGCAGGATCAGCTCCGTGAACCTCCCTGTGATTAGGATACCCACGGGGTCCCGGGGGGGGGTGCCCAGCGTAAGCGCACCTTTCTGAGCCTCTGGAAGAATTACCTCAGGCACCATTTTGAGCCTCGTGGCTCCACTGTCGTCTAACCGTCGGGAGGCGTGGCCTTCGGTTGGGCGCCATTTTGGTTGAATCCAATCCTCCATTTTAGGTGTTCTACCATCCAGAGGTTTACCTTGTAGATTATAACGGTCTTAAAAATAAACTGCAGATATAGAGATAAAGAAAGGAAGGAAGATTAAACTCACCTCCCCTTCCTTCTCTACTCGTGGTCTGTTTTCACAGCCACATATTGGGGAAAATATTTCCACTTTTACAAAGGTCCCTTTAGTAGGTCTGGACACCCAGTCCTTTGAACTTGGTGGAAAGGAGTGAAGAGAATTTGAACTTGGATAACTGTTCTTTACAGTGGCCTTTAGTCACTGGCCTACAGGTTCCCTTCTGTCCAAGGGAGCCTGTCTGTCCGGCCATTGTTACCTGCAGAGGAGGGCTTGTAGGCCCCAATATCTGCTCTGATCTGCGTACGTGTTTCCCCACTCCAGGTATTGCCTACTTGGGGTACCTGGCCACAATGGCAGACAATGTCTCGTGTTCAGCTACACAGGTCCCCCAATTATCCCCCACACAACAACAACAAAAACGCAGATCCTCTGAGCCAGAGGTGGGGGGGGGAAGAAGAAGGCCAAAACAAAGCATCTTACCCAAAGGGGACCATCCAAAACAGCTGAGCGAGAGGCCTCGAGGAGACATTTGGCTCTAGAAAGACAATTTGCCAGGGCCCAGAAAACCAGTTCCAATGGGACAAACGTGGTTTCCCCTGTCCCATTGATGCCAACAACTACAGAACCGACTCCCCAGGAAGTTCTCAGAACGTGGTCTCCTCTGGGGGAAACCGAACAGTTAGATTCCTCCCACTCCTCTTCACCAGCGTCTTCACCAGACCATACTCCCACTGCAGCTGCGACTAATGACACAGCGCAGGAGGACATATGGTCAGCTCACTTCCAGGCATTCATGAAGGATGCCTTCTCCCAGTTTATGGCTTCCAAGGGACAAGTAGCCTTTCGACCATCCCTTAAGGGACGTAACAAGGCTCTAACTACTAACACTTCTGAAACTTACTCTCAGATAGGAGAGGGAGAATCACTAGATTTAGACATGACGGACATGCCCCTTTCAGAGGATGAGGAAACTGTTCCTGAGCAGGCAACGAACTCTGGCCTCTTCAACCCAGCGCTTCTCAAATCTCTTCTGATAAAGGCAGTCTCTACGGTCAATTTGACCTCTGTCCAAGAGGAGAATCCGTCTACAAGCAAAGAGGCAAACCCTCTCTTTGCCAAAAAAGTCCCGCAGGACAAATACATACCTTGTCCGGAGGTTTTCCGCACCACGGTGGAGGAACAATGGTTCTCCCTAGCAGCTCCACCTGCTCCCAATAACGTAGAAAGGAAACTATTCAATGTTTCCCCCTTCTTTTCCGACATGCTAGAGGTCCCTACAGTAGATAGTCCCCTGATCTCCTTGTTTTCTACCTCTGCGATTCCAGGAGACATGGCGGAGGCCTTGAAGCCGGAGGAAAAGAAATTTGAACATTCCCTCCGTCGTTCCCACATGGCCGCAGCCTGGGCGGCCAAGGCAGCAACATCATCATCCTTTTTCGCAAGGGCCTGCATCATGTGGCTGCGGGAGTTACAAACCACGGTACCTCCAGATCAGGTCAGAGCGCACCAAACTTTGGCCAAGATCCTGGCCGCTTCACAATTTATGGCTGACGCCTCACTGCACGCTACCAAGTATGCGGCAAGATCTATTGCTGCCACAGTGGCTTCTCGTAGACTACTGTGGCTCAAAAATTGGAAGACAGATCTGAAGGCCAAGTGGCGTCTTTCGACGTCCAAATACAGTGGGTCATCATTATTTGGATCCATCCTGGATCCATATGTAAGCGAGAGCAGGGATAAGAGAAAGATTCTAGTCCATCCATCAAGGAAACTAGACAGAAAGAACAGTCAGGAGTTCCGGAGACAAAGTTTCCGCACAAGCAACTCCTGGGACTGGAGACAGCCCTTTCGATCAGGGCAATCCTGGGACTGGCCTAGAGGCTCACGGTCCTTCTACTCAAGGCAGGATCACCCCCAGGATCGCCAAAACATGGGAGCCAGAGGCCAGTTCCAGTCCAGACATCCTTTCAGAGGATCGGGAGGCCGACCCTTTAAACGCACCAAGTGACGCCAGGCAGGACACTCCCATAGGAGGTCGGTTAGGGAATTTCATCAGGGTCTGGGAGCAGACCACTACCGACGCCTGGGTCTTGGAGACAATCAGGCATGGCCTGACCTTAGACTTTTATTCTCCCCCACCAAACCGATTCATCAGATGTCCCATCTCCAAAAAGGCACACAAAGCAAGGCTGATAACCTTGGCCATTGCACACCTCTTGACAATTCAGGCCATAGAAAGGGTACCAAGGAAGGAGGAAGGAAGAGGATTTTATTCCATCCTCTTTGTGATACCAAAGCCAGCAGGAGGGTGGAGAGCAATATTGGACCTAAAGGGCCTGAATTATTACGTAATTTATAGGAGGTTCAAAATGCAGTCCCTGAAATCCATCCTAACCAGTGTCAGGAAGGACGACCTCCTGTCCTCAATAGATCTCACGGAGGCGTACCTGAACATTCCCATCCATCCCAAATACCGGAAATTCCTCAGATTTACCTACGCACACCAGCATTACCAATACAGGGCACTACCCTTTGGTCTATCTTCAGCCCCAAGGGTATTTACCAAAATTCTTGCAGTAATAGCAGCCCACCTCAGGCTGATGCCGGTGCGTGTACAGTTTTATCTGGACGACATATTGATTCAATCCAGCTCACACGAGCAAGCAAGACTAGACCTCCAGACCACAATCCGAGTTCTACAAGAACACGGATTCTCAGTCAATGTAGAAAAGAGTCATCTCACTCCCTCCAGGAAACTGCAGCACCTAGGCGTGGTGATAGACTCATCCCAGTGCAGGGTATACCTTTCCCAGGAGCGCCAGACCAGCATCTCCAAGCTAGTTCACCAAGTTCAGAGAAGCAGGAGAGTTCCTCTGATACAGCTCTCGAAGCTCCTGGGAAAGATGATATCTTGCATGGGCATTGTCCCATGGGCAAGGCTCCACTCGAGAGAGTTGCAGTGGTTCCTTCTACCCTACCAGAGGAGGAACCTCAGTACCTCCAACAGGAAGGTCTTGGTACCAAAACAGGTGCTGAGATCACTGAAGTGGTGGATATCTCCCATGATACTCAAGGGGAGTATATTCAGGGAGCCGAACAGGATCACGCTCACGACGGACGCGAGCCTGTTCGGATGGGGAGCACATCTGGGAACTCAGATAGCGCAGGGCCAGTGGGATCAGAAGGACTTATCTCACAACATCAATTGGCTGGAGCTTCGGGCCATTCACCTGGCTCTACGTCAATTCTCCCACATAGTAACGAGAAGACACGTTCTCGTTCTAACAGACAACGTAGCAGCAAAGGCCCATGTCAACAAGGAAGGGGGAACACGATCCTCGGAACTAATGCAGGAGGCATCAGCTCTGGCTCGGTGGGCAGAAGCCAACGTGAGCTCCATCAGAGCGGAGCACATCTCAGGGGAGACAAACACCCAGGCAGATTCCCTGAGCAGAGCCAAGGTGGACCAGTCGGAATGGCGCCTGGATCCTGCTCTGTTCGAGGAGATCTCCCGGAGATTCGGGCAACCGCATCTGGACCTATTTGCCAATTCCAAGAACACACAACTCCCCAGGTTCTTCTCCAGATTCCCGTCTCCGGGGTCGGAGGGAACGGATGCTCTCAGGTGTCGGTGGCCGGAGCTCCTCCTGTATGCCTTCCCACCGTTGCCCTTAATACCGGCGACCATACGCAAGTTGATCCTGGAAGGCGCGGAGGTAATCTTGATTGCTCCGCATTGGCCACGGCGCCTGTGGTTTGCCGACCTTGTGGATCTTTCAATATCACCCCCATGGAGGATTCCCCCGGACCGAGTAATTCTCTGTCAGGGCAAGCTGTTGCATCCCGATCCACAGTGGCTACAACTAGCCGTTTGGCATTTGAGCGGCAAAGTCTAGCCAAGCAATCTTACTCCTCAGGGGTGATATCGATCATACAAGCATCAAGAAGATCTTCCACAAACAGGATCTACGATGCTACATGGAAAGGTTTTTGCAGGTGGTGCGTTCCTCTTCACCTAGATCCAACCGCAGTATCTATTCCCAATATCCTAGATTACTTATTGGAGGGACTTAATAAGGGCCTATCAGTCAACACTATCCGTAGACAGGTATCGGCCCTCTCAACTGTACTTTCCTGTGGCAACTTAGCCTCCCTGGCGCAACATCCAGCGATTAGCGCCTTTTTAAAAGGGGCGACCAACACCAAACCTCCGGTTATACACAGATACCCGTCCTGGAACTTGACCAAAGTTCTTCAGGCATTGACATCAGCACCATTTGAGCCTCTTGACTCATGTTCTCTTCATCACCTATTGCTGAAGGTAGCCTTTCTGGTGGCTATTACTTCAGCAAGGAGAATTTCGGAGCTAGCAGCACTGTCAGTGAGGAAGGACCTTTGTACCTTCTTCAAGGACAAGGTCGTTCTTAGACCAGACCCTGCTTTCATTCCGAAGGTAAACAACATCTTCCACAGATCTCAGGAACTGATTCTTCCTGATTTCTGCCCAAGACCCAAACATAGGCTAGAGCATAGATGGCACAAGCTGGACGTGCGTAGAGCGTTGTGTTTCTACGTGAAGCGCACTTCGGCCTTCTGTAAGACGGAAGCATTATTTGTTTCCTTCCAACCATCAACTATGGGAAAGAAGGTGTCATCTTCTACCATAGGTAGGTGGATTAGAGCCTGTATAGCCCAAGCCTACGTCTCGCAGGCACTTCCGGTACCCACACACGTGACGGCCCACTCGACGCGCAGTGCAGCCACATCGGCAGCGTGGTCAACACAAGCGTCGGTGGAGGAGATTTGCAAGGCCGCAACCTGGTCTTCTCCTTCTGTATTCATTAAACATTATCGTTTAGACTCATTCGCCGCAGCGGATGCTGCCTTTGGCAGAAGAGTGCTACAGCAAGTCGTATCTGCTCAGGATTCAGTGGCCTAGACACTCCCTCCCAGGGGGACATGAGGGCTTTGGTATGTCCCAACCATTGGACTCTACAGCCATCCTGCTGGAGAAGGGGCGTTGTCTTACCTGAACGCCTTTTCTCAGCAGGATGATGTAGAGTCCAAGCCCACCCAGGTATTAGGTCTAGGCAGGTATTGGACTAGGAGCTACCGTATCGAATACATCAACAATTCTCGCCTACGTCAAAACTGGGGTCACGCCCAAAGGAAGGGTGTGGCCAAAGTTTTTACCCAGTCTGCCGGGCAGGAAGGCTGTCATAGAACCCAACCATTGGACTCTACATCATCCTGCTGAGAAAAGGCGTTCAGGTAAGACAACGCCCCTTCTGTCTCTTCTATTTCCTTGCATCTCTTTGCAAACCACTTTTCTTTTGCCAGTCGAATTTTTCTTCTAATTGTTTTCTGCAATTCATTGTATTTTTCTTTGTTTTTATTTTTATAAGATCTTCTTTCATCCATGAGAGGAAGAATTTCCTCCGTCATCCACTGTTGTTTCTTGTGGTACCCCTCTCTCTGTTTTGAATTTGTTACCTCTACTATTGCATTTTTAAATTTATTCCAGTTCGCTTCTACATCATCATCATTCAGGTTGTTGGTTTCCTGCATATATATGCAGGATAAAAATATAATAGACTAATCATTCATGGCTTCCTCCAAACCAGAGCAGCTATCTATGATGTAATACTACAGTTTAAAGAGAGCTCTTACGCTATACTCCATTGTTTGGACATAATAGGAATTTTTGGTTTAATAAATGCTGACACATTTGTTGAAATATAATGCATGAAAGGAGAAGGGGGACAAGCAAAGTATGCACTGCAGAGGTATACAGTTCATTCTCAGTGTGAGAAACTTTATTTGTGAGACAAAGATAGTTACTTCTGAATAGACCACATCAGTCTTAGAATTTGCAGTTATTCCAGAAATTTGTATAAAACTTCTCTGGCAGATGTTGAAAATGATGTGTTTAATGGCATGAGGGCTCAGGGTTTGTGATACATAATATCTTTTTAAAAAACATGCTGTGCATCACCATCAATACTGGGATACTAGTGATGATCTAGGTCATATTTTCTTGACTGTACAATTTACATTTAAAACAATGCTGAATGAACAATTTATTTTTATGCCATTATTAAGCATTTTGAAAGATGTTAAGACTGTGTGCGACATTAGTCCATTTTGTCTGATTAATGCTAACCCATCTTAGATTTAATTTTGAGCTCCTCTCTTAAAATATATCATGCTGGATCAGAACTTTAAGAAGCTTCCTTGCTTTTGTTACTTCCTGGTTTAATTATGGTCATTTAACACAACTCCATTATCCATGCTGCTGTATCATTGATTATAAACATACCTACTGAACTCTTAATCATGGCTGCAAAGAAGATTGTCTTATTTAAAGGTTTAAAATTTCATCATTTAATTTAATTATCTTTTCTCAGAAGTGAAAAGGAAATGAAAAGCCTCATGTGAGTAAAGTATCCATGGGGCACTGTAGAGAAGCATTTTTGCCGCAAATTTGCTAATTCTAGCTATAATCACTAGCAATGTTTTTGTTTTACAGACTGGTATGATTTGGCAAAAGAATAAAATTGCTTTTAAAGTACAAAAATAATTATGAACCACTTGAAACGTAATGTCTGTGTTTTATTTCTCATCAGAATTCATTAGTGTGTAACATCAATAATTTAGCCCATCATTTGCCAACACTGACTTGGCTCAGTAGTTCAATCATGTAACCCTGTAAACTCACTTTCCATTAAAATGAATGTTGCTGACAAAGGATAACTAAAGAGATACTTCATTTATTAGCTAAAGAGATACTTCATTTATCAACATTTTTAAATTAGGAGTTTGGGACCACAGACATTTAGCTGGATAAAATATTTCAAGAAATCTATACTAAAGGACAAAAGATGTATGTGGAATCATCTCACGTTATTCAAAATGACAAATGCCTTTACATTTGTTTGTGTGTATGGGTGGGTAACGTTTATCACACTCCTCCAGAGCCAGGAAGAAGCACTTGCAAATGATCAAGTGACCCATAGGATGACAGCCTGGCTGTAAAACAATGAAGTCCTATATCTTTATAGAATTAGGACTGATTTCTCTACAGCTGTTTTTCCATGTAACAATCCATACTGAAGTCAGCCTGCATGGGTTAAACCTATCTGGGTACTGTAAGAAATATTCTGATACTTAGCTTAGCAGATACCAAAGACTGAGTGCCTCAGAATCTAACATACTGTTAAGTGAATCAGTCGTACAGCACATCTGTCATACAAAAAGTCTAAACAAAAGCAAATTTTCTTTCTATTTCTGAGCAGTACTTTGAAGACTTAATTTGAAATTTATCACAATAGCTATTACTTTTCTCCACTTTTTAAAATAATTTCTGTGATATTCTGTGATTCTTCATCCTAAGGAGTTGTTAGATTATCATTAAAAGAACTGGCAAAGAGAACAGGACAATTATTCAAGGATCTAAACATATACTTGTGATACTGTACTTTAGGCTAGTGTACTTATTTCTTTGTATATTATTGACATTAATTCAAGGCAGGGAGAAATTTGCTAATGTCTTGTGGATGTTTTTTGGCTTTCCAGTCAATTGGTGAGAAGGCTTGCATTGAGAAACATACTTGATGTGCTTAGGCTACCTACGTTTGTCATCCAAATTGATTTCTAAACCATTGTTTATTTCAAACACAATTCTACTCTATGGATACATTGATAAAATAATGTTATAAAGCATACTTTATTTCTTTAATGCCATTCTCTGTACTTTATTGCAATAATGCATATAGGTGAGTTCATAGAGTCAAAGTATTTTGGATAGACAACAGAAAACTTTCCTGGATATCAGACCACTGTATTCTCCTTCTCCTTCTCCTTCTCCTTCTCCTTCTCCTTCTCCTTCTCCTTCTCCTTCTCCTTCTCCTTCTCCTTCTCCTTCTCCTTCTCCTTCTCCTTCTCCTTCTCCTTCTCCTTCTCCTTCTCCTTCTTCTTCTTCTTCTTCTTCTTCTTCTTCTTCTTCTTCTTTTAGTTTCTCTCTTTCCTTTCTTCTTCTTTACACAGTGGAAGATTCTAAGCTCTTTGACTTTTCAAGCATCTTGCTGCTTTTTCCTTTGACTTAGAAACAGGAAGAGCTGTTCTTGCTTTACATTAGAAACATTGTTTCTACCTTCTTTCTTCCAAATTCCAATGTATATAGTTTTTGTATCAGAAAATATTTTCCCATGGTAGTACAGTAGTATAAATCCTTTGCTATCCTATCGCAATGCAAGTATAAGTTCATGTCTGTTTGCTTGGAAATAAACACAATATCAATATGTCTTACTAATGAATGTGCATATAAATTGCATTGTCATTTTCCTAAGATTATATTCAAAGATATGGAAGAAAGGGACAATGGGGAACCTCTGAGCAGACTTAAATTTTTTGCAGAGTTATGTGGAAGAAGATTTATTTAGTTCTCTGCCTCATTTGTCATTCCAAATGTTATCCTAATGCAACTCTTTGCTAAAAGTTAAGGAAACACTTGCAGTTATTCACAACTGGAAGTGCAAATAGGATCTCAAAAATAAATGGATGGAATTCGGGCTGGTCCACAATGTTCAACATATTTTATTTCCTGAATTTACATCATTCATTCCATTCCATCCTACTCAACTGTAGATACAATGTGAGAACAAGCTGGCAAGCAGCTTTGCAGTCTGAAGCTATTACCATCAGTACCAATAAAATTGCACATTGTTGACTACACAAAAATCGCTGTCACAAATTTTACAATAAAGTAATCAGCTGATATGAAAGACCAGAAACCAGAATAATGAAGCCAAATAATTAAACAAAAATTTCAGAAATATTGTAGATTGGTGAGTGTCTCATCTGGTACAGGAATGAGCCAAGTGTTATAGTAATAGAAAAACAGAGAGAGAGCAATTAATAAAGATACTTATAATGTAAATAATTATTGACTCATTCTGGATGGAATAGCTGTAATTTATTCTGATGCCTTTATATCTTTAAGTGATATACTCAGTAAAGACTCATTTAAATATGTATGGCTATTTAATGCAAACTGAGTCTTCTAAGGAAATATCTCAGTCCATAAACAAATACACAGCAAAACATACAGATTTTGAATTGTTTTGCAAATCATGTTAGCTTTTGAACTTTGTATGCAACCTCAAGTATCCTAGTTTGTAAGTTGGAAAGGGATCTTGCAATATTAAACAAATAAAAAAAAGAGAAAATCCTGTTCATTTACCCATTGACATTTAAAATTCCTAATTCCAGTTTGTCAATTCATGGTATATTTAGGCATGTTAAAGATACATTACTAGTTTATTTTCTAATATGCTTTCTGTTTTCAAGTTTCTTATTATTTAGCCATTTTCTCTGCATATATAAACTTTTGTCAATGCAGTTCATTGTTGACTACTAATTTTAAGATTATTGAAAGATTCATTCTCCTTCCTCCTAAGTAATCTTTCCCCTGTGACTTCAGATAGATATCCACATCCTCCAGTAACAGACTTCTGAAAATACTGTAATGTTTATTCTATAATAACCATAGTTTGTTACAAATAAGTGGATCTAGAATTATATTTCAGAATCAGCTGGAGAAAGATATGAAGCAGCTTTACAAAATCTAGTGAACTACAACTCCTTGTTAGACATATCTTCTGTAAAGTTCTTTACATAACTGCAAACTAGATCATATACTTTCAGCTTTTTATGGACTTTGCCAAATAAACACAATTCTTTGATTATATGACTCTTACATTCTGAACCTGTGTCTCTCTTTCTTACTCTTCTCTTTGTCAATACTTTTTCTTTGAATTAGAGCATGCAAATATTCAAAGATCCAGTCTGGTGCAGTGGTTAAGGCATTGTGCCTAGAAACTGGGAAACTTTGAATTCTAGTCCCATCTTAGATATGAAACCAGTTAGTTAGCTTTAGGCCAATCAGTCTTTCATCCCTAGGAAGAGAGGCAATGGCAAACTGCTTTCAAAAAACATTGCCCAAAAAATTGCAATGACTAACCATGCAATTTACCAGGAGTCAAAAAACTGAAAGCAACCCCCTAAAAGTGTATATATTTAGACAGGAATACTTGCATAGGAAACTATCTCTTCTTGAACTCTAATTCCCGTAATCAATTTAAATGTAACTTCTATTTTGAGGTCCAAGAGCCTTATTCTCTGGCATGTGCAATTTATGATTTGCATTACTGATCCAAGTGGATGACTCCAGTATCCTTATAGGAAATCCAGAATACAATTAGTCTTTTTCCATGGAAAGATGATGCTTGAATTTAAATTCATGGCATGGCTTTTGCCTATCTATTATCTGCATCTCCATTTGGCATATTTGCCTACTCTTAGTAATAAAGGTGTTTGTTTAACAAGGTTGTCCATTTTCATCTTTTCATTTATTTAAATGTCTTACTCATGTCATGCATGGTTCCATCCAGTTTTTCCTGAAAGATAGAACTACTTTACTCCTAGATGGAATTTTTAAAATAGAATGTTGAAACAGAAATAAAGCATTGCTTCTTCCTAATAAGAACCTTCTATATTTTTGTTATTATGGTCAAATGTTTGTGCTTATGTATTTTAAGCTGCTGTCCTAAACACTATTATTAAAGCAAAAACTACCATAGAACCCTGTAGAAACCTTATTTCCAAAGTAGCATATGTGGGAATATTAATATGGAAACAGTCAAGTTTAAGTTCCAGTGTTTTATCTAGTTATGTTACTTATAAGACTAAATACTAAACACACTAGGCATTAATTTGCTGTCCTTATGACTTCTATATGCATGTCACGCTCACAGTCATAGTAGCTAAAGGTGTTTTTTCTCCATATTTATTTAAGTATGGTAAAGTTAATGCTTCTCATGAGAAATCCACCCTGAAACCTGGGTTGATAAATTAGCAAAGCTATGCAAATCATTTTAGTGGCCTTTGAAGCACTATTATTTTCAAAATGCATTCCTACCATTAAAATTTTAGTATACTAAAAACAAAGCCTTATTTCTAGAATGAAAGTTGTCATGCCACATCCTTGGAAAAACTGATTTTTAAAAAAGTTCAGATTCATGAATATTCTAGATGGAGCACTGCACTCAACTAATCCCATTCTAGGTATAGTCAGTATTCTTTATAGTCTACATTTCCTACTAAATCATTACAAAAGGAACAAAGATGTGTTTGAAATAATTGGTCCTGACAAATCTTGATTCAGATGTCACAATTTACTTCTAATTTATAGATCACTTTCTGATTCATTTTAGGAATGAACCAGGCTGTATGAAGTATTTATTTGGATTGTAAAGTGTGTTCTCCCTAATTCTAGTAAATACGTTAGTAATTCTGCATCAGTCTATCCAACATCCTGAAGGCCACCAGAAATGGGAGTTTATTTTTTATCTCTAATGTAGAGCAGGTTTATACCTATCATTTGATGGATATGACACTAACCAAGTATGTGAAGTAATGAACTATCATAGAGTTAGGTCTTCATTTTCATACAACTATCACCTTAAGCTTGTACTTTTCAGAGATACTTTACATGTTCAATTTCAATAAGCAAAAAAATAAAGAAAGTGAGTATGTTTCATATAAATAATTCGCAAGTATATGGGGTGTGTGTGTGTAGAATTTAAGATCAGAACAGGGGAAAGATTTTGCAAACAGTGCCCAGTTCTTCAGTTGCATAACATACAGCCTAGGAAACTGGCTTAATAGGTTTCTAAAAAAATGATTTCATTTTTTTATTATAGCTACCCAAATGCAATATAATTTTACACAGTGACATAATTTTATAGACTGGCTATGGGCTTTCTGAAAAAGAATTTAGAGTACTTGTAAAACTATCTGAAACTTCTGAGAAAGAATAGCTGGCTTACAATGGTACAAGAGTGCCATCTGTACAAATGAAAGAATGCAAGTTATCATCTACATTGTCAGTATATCCAGCTCAGTAAGTTCCCCTGTGTAATTACTATGACGCTCATCTTTCTTTATGCAGTTGGTTTTAAGAAAACTGCAGATGTGTCTGACTACTTTCTCTGCTGCAATGGGATTCCTTTGCTAAAAACATAATGGTCCAGAGATTCATGGTTCAATAGTTGGAAATGGGTGGTACCTGTATGCATCATATTAATAAAAGCAATCAGGGCTTGGAGCCTTTCTCATCTTTCACAAAATACAAAATGTGAGTTATCTGTGCAATGTTCTTTTAAAAATGTAGATCCATATTCCACAGAATGATGTCTAGTTCATATCTGTACTCAACTTGTAGCTTGTCAAAATCAGCCATTTTGAAATAAAATACCTTAGTTACAGCCACTTTTCCAACAGCCTATTCAATTAAATCTTTCTGGACTAACTCATGATCACTTGGTCCAAGGTTATTCCCCAGCAGCCATTTTATCTATCATAGTCACACTACTTGCCAGCACCAAATCCAACATAGCATTTCCTTTTGCTTCAGAAGATTGATTTGCTCTTCATGCATGCAGAGAATGATGACCTTCTTAACTGGAATCTCTGTAATAGCCATTTCACCTTGATGCAGACATGATATGCACCACACAAATCTTCTTGGTTAAGAAAAAGATAGAATATAATTGAAAAAGACCTTTTGAAGTATAGAAAATATAGGACGAGAGTCAGCTTGCAAGAGCCAAGGACCAAATCTTGTCATCATTATACAACATGATTGCTCTATAGATTCTTTTTCATAAAACCCATGTTTTGCTTTCTACATTGTCTGTTTTTCCCTATATTATTTCCATTAAGGACATAAATATCACATATCTCCATTAAGGATAGAAATATAAAAGGCTTTTTTAAAGATTTAAATGTGTTTATAATTAGAGGTGATTGCTTCCCTCAACATCATGAAAAAGGGACTGAAATAATGATAGCAATATTCTATTATTAGAATAAATTAGATAAACTATTTTCTTCCTACCTTTATACCACTAGTATAACTGACCTGGTTGCACAACTTGTGATATTATGGTAAAACTTCATTAACTTGCCTGAAAATCAGAACATTTACTTTCAGAAATGTAATCTTATGATAGTTTTGTATCAAGACCCATCCAAGTTGTAGGTATGTGTGAATGAGTGTCCTGCTTTTTTTAATCTAGTGGCAGTGGTATTCACTTTTTAAAATAATATCGAAGATAGGTTTGAAAATTCTTGCTACCATTTCCATATGTTTATTTTCATAAACTGGATTGATTTCTTAATTAAATGTGTTCTTCTTGGTTTTATTTTTCTGTTTCATATAGGGGGGATTATCAGAGACAGTCCAAAATACAAACACTTTCTTGAAGTCTTTGACAGATGGTTCATCTACTTAGAAGATAATGCAAACAACCATTTTGTCTTGGATGCTGAAATATAAGACAAGAAAAGTCATACAGTTCAGATAACAGTGTAATTGGACATTCACCTGTTTGCCATTTCACACTTCCATGGACGAAAAACTCACCACCTC